>NC_029774.3:134459770-134520071 GCF_000817695.3 Arachis duranensis | reverse complement strand
ATTGAAGGATTATTAAGTTATTTAAATCATTTGAATCAAAATAATCATATTATCTTAAAAGTAAAATATTATAATTTTATCTTCTCACTTTTAATATAAATTGTATGCATAGTATCTGTTCATACCTTGATCCAACGCTAATGCCCAGGTCCAAACGACAGGCCCAACTCATAGGGTTGAGCCTCACAATACACCGACCTTTCTCCTAAGAAGTCGGTACTCCCCACGACTTGCTCTAAGGAAGTCGGAAGCAAAGATTAGCTTACAGATAATAACTGCCCCTAAAATCTCTCAACCCACTTCCAGGAGCCATATCGCAACCTCCCTAAAATAAAGGGACGGTTATCCACCTTAACACTTTGTTTGGTTTGCAAGAATTTAGAAGGAAAGAAAATGAAAGAGAATAAAATGGATGGAAAAATTAGTTTTCCATTATTTGGATCAAGAAGGAAAATGAATGGAAAATATAAAAGTATATGTGGGACTCATATGAAAGTTTTCTCTCCAAAGTTGAGAAGAAAACTTAGATTAGAGTGAAAAAATGGATAAAATTACAATTTTATCCTTATAACATTAGTATATTATAATTTATAAAGGGTATTAATGAAATTTCATTTAGGTATGATTTTCTCTCTTCTTATTTTTCCTTTCATTTTCTCTTCATTCAAACAACACAAAAAAAATTAACTTTTCTTTTTACTTTCTTTCCTCTCATTTTCTTTCCACCTATTTTCTTTCCACTCATTTTCCATTTTACATCCAAACAAAGTGTAAAAGGTGGAACTACTCTAACGGTGGTTACTGGTTCACCACTATAAATACACTAACACCCATCAGGTATCTCTAAGTCCCAATACTCTTTAGACCTGCTTACACCCTTGCTGACTTAGGCATCGGAGTATTTTTGCAGGTACCACCCCCCGTCCACTTACGCTCACAAGTCGGACGAAGGCCCCGAAGGTGCGAACCCATTCAGAGGCTTCTTTCCTCATACGATTGGGCCAACCTAACAAATTCAGCCCATTAATCTCCGGTTACCCATCGTAACATTGACGTCGTTGCCGTGGAACCGAGAGATCAACCAGTAATGACGGACAACTCACCAGATGATGGTCATACAGCGTCTGATTTCAAACAAAAAAATCCAGATACCGAAAACAACGACGCGGACCTGACCTTTCACCAAGAAACCAACGACCAGCATAGGGAAGGCACCTCTGGGCTTAAGAACCCAAAGGTAAACTCCTCGGAAGGGCGAGAATCTGGAAAGGAGGGGCCACCACATGCAACCGAGCTAATGGGGTTGGTCCACGATCACCAAGGTCGTTTGGAACAACTGGAACAGGAATTAGAACGACAACGAGAGGCAGAGCAAAATCTCAGGAAAGAGATAGAGCGACGGAAAGAGTTCGCAGAAAAACTCTTGAAGCTCGAATCTTCCCTCAGAAGTCGGAACTCCCGTGGCAACCGAGAAGAGTCACCCCTGGAAGGAGAGGACCCGTTCAGTGAGGACATAATGAGGGCAAAAGTTCCAAGAAACTTCAAAAGCCCTTATATGAACCTCTATGACGGAACCACAGATCCGAAGCATCATTTAAGTAATTTAAAAAGCCGGATGTATCTGGCTGATGATTCTGATGCGACTCGCTGCAAAGCTTTCCCGACCACCCTATCGAAAGCAGCGATGAAGTGGTTCGACAGCCTCCCCCCAAGGTCGGTTACCAGCTTTGAGGACCTCTCGAGAAAGTTCTTAATGAGATTCTCCATCCAGAAGGATAAGGTAAAGCACGCACCGAATCTTCTGGGAGTTAAACAGGAGGTCGGAGAACCTCTACAGGACAACATGGAAAGGTTCAACAAAGTGTGCTTGGAAATTCAAGACCTGCCCACAGAGGCAGTTATTATGGGGCTGGTCAATGGACTCAGAGAAGGCCCTTTCTCGCAGTCCATATCGAAAAAGCACCCCACTTCTTTGAGCGATGTACAATAGAGAGCAGAAAAGTACATCAACATGGAGAAAAATGCCAGATTACGGGAGCCAAGCTGGCTACAAGGGCCCCCTCACTCAGTGAAAGAGAAAGAGAGGGAGCCCAAGAAAAAAGAGGAGGTCGATCCCGATAGGCTGAGGAGATATCACATCTATACTCCTCTAAAAGTTTCCATAGTAGACGTATACAGAGAAATCTGTAATACTGAAAGATTGCCGCCCCCTACACCCATCAAAAACAAAAAGGGAGGAAGTCGCGGCGACTACTACGAGTACCATAAGATGTATGGCCACTCAACAAATGATTGCTACGACCTTAAAAACGTGATAGAAAGATTGGTCAGGGAAGGCCGACTTGATAGATATCTCGTGAAAAGGTCGGACAATCATTGAAAAAGAAAGCGAGATGATGAGGTCAGAAGAGATCCACCACCACAAACCCCCGAGAGACATATACATATGATCTCTGGAGGATTCGCAGGAGGAGGACTCACTAAATCATCTCGCAAACGACACCTAAAGCGAGTATACTAAGTCGGGAACGAATCCCACGATCTCCCAACCATCTCATTCACCAAAGAGGATGGACAAGGGATCATGCCCGGGCATGACGACCCGGTGGTGATAACCATGATCTTGGCAAATGCCAACCTCCACAGGACCTTGGTGGACCAAGGGAGTTCGGCTGATATACTCTTTAAGCCCGCATTCGACAAGTTAGGGTTGGAAGAAAGGAAGCTAAAAGCTTACCTAGACACCCTGTATGGGCTAGGAGATATGCCAATTTGGCCACTGGGATACATCCCCCTCCATACGACCTTTGAAAAGGGGAAAAATTCTAAAACTCTGAGCATCGACTTTATCGTCATCGATGTCGAATCGGCACACATCGCCTTGATCGGTAGGACTACGCTAAATCGGCTCGGAGTGGTGGTGTCAACCCCTCACCTTTGCATGAAATTCCCAACACCTAAGGGAATTGCAATGATACGGAGAGACCAGAAGTTGGCGAGAAAATGCTACAAAGAAAGTTTGAACCTCCAAGGAAAGAGCAAGGAAGTTCACACCATAGAGCTCAGGAGAATAAACACTAAAGAAGAGCTGCAACCACAGCCGGGGGAAAGAACCGGAGAGGTTCAAATCAAAAAAGAGGAAGAAAAATTACCAACATAGGAGACAGTCTAGACGGAGATCTGAAACAAAGGCTGATAAAGCTCCTGCGAGATAATTCCGACCTCTTTTCTTGGAAAGCTTCTGACATGCCAGGGATAGACCCTCAGCTCATGTCCAACAATTTTTCAGTACACCCCGGATCACGACCTGTACAGCAGCGCAGGCGCAAACTCGGGACAAAACGAGCTCAGGTGGTGGAGGAGCAAGTACAAGCTCTTCTGGAGGCCGAATTCATCCGAGAGGTCAAGTATCCGGTATGGCTAGCAAATATAGTGCTAGTCAAAAAGCAAAACGGCAAGTGAAGGATGTGTGTTGACTACACCGACTTGAACAAGACATGCCCCAAAGACCCATATCTACTTCCCAGTATTGACACCCTAGTAGATGCAAGCTCAAGGTATCAATACTTGTCGTTCATGGATGCCTACTCGGGATACAACCAAATTTCGACGTATAAGCCGGATGAGGAAAAAACTTCATTCATCACACTTAGAGCAAACTATTGCTATGTGGTAATAACTTTTGGATTGAAAAATGCTGGGGCTACATATCAAAGGTTGATGAATAAAGTGTTCGCTCCCCACCTCAGGAACTTAATGGAGGTCTACGTAGACGACATGCTAGTAAAAATCAAGGAGGAAACCGATCTCTTGACGGATCTCTCGCAAGTTTTCAACACCGTAAGGTTACATGGGATGAGACTAAATACCACAAAATTTACCTTCGCGGTGGAGGCGGAAAAGTTTCTAGGGTTCATGCTAACACAAAGAGGGATAGAAGCAAACCCCGATAAGTGCAAAGCTATTCTAGAAATGAAATGCCCGACTTGTCTAAGGAAGGTCCAACAATTGAATGGTCAGCTCGCCGCCCTTTCCAAATTCTTGGCGGGGTCGGCACTAAGATCCCTTCCGCTATTCTCTCTACTAAGAAAAGGATGTCAGTTCGAATGGACTTTAGAATGCGAAGAAGCATTTCAAGAGTTCAAAAGGTTCTTGAGCCAGCCTCCGATTCTGACCCGACCCATAGTCGGAGAAGAACTCTTCCTGTATCTGTCAGTAGCAGACAGAGCTGTAGTATCAGCTCTCATACGGGAAGATGAGATCGGGCAGCATCCTGTGTACTTCACCAGCAAAGTTTTACAAGGCCCAGAACTAAAGTATCAAAAACTTAAAAAGTTTGCATACTCCTTGGTAGTAGCTTCGCGCCGATTATGGCCGTATTTCAAAGCGCACACGATAAAAGTCCGATCGAACCAGCCCATGAAGCATATCCTCCAGAAGACGTACATTGCGGGCAGAATAGTTCAGTGGGCAATAGAGCTATCTGAATTCAACCTGAAATACGAAGTCCGGACGGAAATAAAAGCTCAATGCCTCACCGACTTCCTAGCAGAATACGCCGTAAATCAAGAGGAAAAATCCACTGTATGGGAGTTATATATAGATGGGTCCTCCAACAAGGTTGGAAGCGGTGCAGGCATAATACTGGTCAGCGAAAAGGGAACGCAAATAGAAGTCTCCCTCAAATTCGAGTTTCCAGCTTCCAACAATCAGGCAGAATATGAAGCCTTGATTGCAGGGCTAAAGCTGACAGAAGAAATTGGTGCAACCAAAGTAAGGATATTTAGCGACTCTTAGGTGGTGACCTCCCAAATAAACGGAGAGTATCAGGCCAATGATCCTAACATGAAAAGGTACTTGGACAAAATCTTGGAGCACCTTCGGCGCTTTGAGGAGACCGAGGTAAAGCATATAACTCGGGACCTCAACAGCAGGGCAGACGCCCTCTCCAAGCTCGCAAGTACTAAACTAGGAGAGAACAACAGAAGCATGATCCAAGAAACCCTCCCTGAACCCTCTGTGGCCAAAATAGAGGCTGTTCAAGATGTCCTTGAGGTCGCTGGATTAGATCTCGGGTGGATGAAGCCGTTAGTCGAATACCTAAAATTCGACATCCTCCCCAAAGAGAAAAAAGAGGCCAAAAGGATCCGGAGGGAAGCACAAAACTACACGCTGGTGAAAAATATCCTCTATAAAATGGGGATATCAACACCACTACTAAAGTGCCTCCCGACCTCAAAGCCAGCCGAGGTACTAGAGGAGGTACACAATGGAATCTGCGGAAATCATCTTGGAGCAAGGTCGTTAGCTAGAAAGGTAATCCGAGCTGGGTTCTACTGGCTGACCTTACAAAAAGATTCCACAGAATTTGTGAAAAAATGCCAACCATGCCAAATGCATGCAAACTTCCATGTAGCCCCTCCCGAGGAACTCATTAGTATAACTTTTCCATGGCCTTTCGCAAAATGGGGATTGGACTTGCTAGGACCATTCCCCCAAGCGCCGGGGCGAGTAAAGTATTAATAGTGGGAGTGGATTATTTCACAAAGTGGATAGAAGTAGAATCATTGGCCACCATCACCGCTCAGAGACGTCGGAAGTTTTTCTACAAGAACATTATTACCAGGTATGGGGTACCTCACTCCATCACTACCGATAATGGCACTCAGTTCACCAACTCAACCTTCAAAAACCTGGTAGCCAGCATAAAAATCAAACATCAGTTTACATCGGTGGAACATCCACAAGCAAATGGACAAGCCGAGGCAGCAAACAAGGTCATACTGGCAGGGTTGAAGAAAAGGTTGCAGGACACAAAGGAAGCCTGGGCCGAGGAACTCCCACAAGTACTTTGGGCTTATCGGACCACACCTCAGTCTGCCACAGGAGAAACGCCTTTCCGACTTGCTTATGGCATAGAAGCCATGATACCAGCCGAAATCAACTAGCAAAGCCCAAGGGTGAGCTTCTACGACGAGGTTGGAAACATACAGTGACACAAAGAAGAGCTAGAGGTACTTCTCGAAGTCCGAGAACGAGCCCACATTAGAGAAGCAGCATTGAAACAAAGGATGACGAACAGATATAACAAAAAAGTCATTCGAAGGAGCTTCGCCCCAGATGACTTGATCTTAATCAGAAACGACATTGGAGTCAATAAATCTGGAGAGGGAAAGCTAGCTGCTAATTGGAAGGGACTATACAAGATTAGTGAGGTCTTAGGAAAAAGTTATTACAAAGTAACCGACTTAAACAGCACCGAGCTACCTAGGTCGTGGCATGCTTATAATATGAAAAGGTACTACGGTTAAAAGCGAACTCTACTCCTTGATGTACTCTTTTCCCAGCTTCATGATTTTTTCCCAAAAGGGTTTTTTCTGAAAAAGGGTTTTTAACGAGGCATCATAGTAGAGGCTAAGGGAAAATAGAAGTACTTTCGCAAATAAATAAAAATCTTTTACAAATATCTCTTATAAATTCCTTCTCGCTTTCTTTCTTTCTACGAAACGCGCCGACTTAAACTCGACAAAACGTGAAAATCCCATGAACCGACCTAGGTGGATAAAACGACGAGGTACAAGTCGGTGTAAAGATGTTATAAAAGTCGATCGTGAATAAACTCAGAAATTATGTGACTAACAAGTCAGAAAAAACCGAGAAATAAAGAAATGCATCGCAAAAATAATCTAAGTTACAAGAACTCAATAAATAAAAAAATTGAGTATAAGGAATACCAAAAAGAGATCAGAAAACCTATGGAAAGCACTAAGACTGTCCCAAGCCTTCAAGAAAAATTTGAGAGTAACTTAGAAGAAGGGACAGCCAGCCAAGAAAAATGGACAGCCAGCCAAGAAAAAAGAGTTTTCAAAACAAAGAACAAAAAGGATTTTTTTAAAACCTAAACAGAAAAAGCATGCACACAACCAATAAAAATAAACTTAAACCCTTGTCCAAAAAATTGTATTTTTAAATATTTTGTTTACGGCCATAAAAGGCCAAGAAAATATCAGCAGAATACCACCACAACATAAAAATAAATAGTTTTTAAAAAAAGAGGGACCCACAGGCCGTGCCCCCATATAGCCAAAGATAATTTTTTCACTTTGGAAGGACGTCACCGCCAGAACCAGAGAGAGTAGTCGGAGCACCACCAGAGTTAAGGAGAGAAACATCCATAGGAGATGGTGGGAAAGTTTCAGGAGCCTTCGAAGAACTCGGGACATCTTCTGGTCGGGGAGGGGATACAATGGCCCCGTAAATTACGACCTTGTCAAGATCCAAAGGGGAGAGATCCAGGTCGGAAGCAATAATACCGACCTGCTCCTTATAGACCCTCCACGCTTCCTCGGTTCCCTCAGCAATGGAGTCCTCCAGATCCACATATGCATCCCGAGCTCTTACCATATCCTTTTTAACCTCCACAAGGTGCTGGAACAAGCTCGAATAGCTCTGCTCCGCCTTCTCCCTCAGATCCTCTGCTATGGTGCACCGGCCCATCAACTTTTTCTCCTCCTTCCGAAGATCATCCATCTCTTCCTTCAACTTGGCGACCTCCTCCTTCAAACTATTCTCAGCCTCCTGATATAAAAGAATCCTCCCCTCTAGCTCTTCAACCCTTAGGGATGAACCCAAAGAGCTGAGGGGAGTCTTCCCAAAAATATCAAAAAACTTGGTACACACTCCCACCGCCCTGATACTCTCCTGAGCCAGAATAGTAAGGTGGCTTCGAATAGAAGCATCATCCATACTTATACGAGTATAAGGATAGATATGCTTCCGAATAAACTGAGGCGCATCCACCTTGGACTCACCTTCAAAGGAAGAGCCGGACTCTAAAGTCTTGCGCTTCTTTTTTTCTGGCTCAGGAGAAGATCGGGAAAGAGGGGACGACAGAGAAGAGGCTGAGAAAGAAATGACAATAGGACGAGTGGGGGTCCCCAAGTTGTGAGAAGAAGGGGGATGGGAAGGAAGAGAGGGACCAGCTGCCCTGGCACCGCCGACTCGGGCGCGGGATCTCGCTTTGGCCTCCTGAACCCTTTGGTAAGACTACCTGAAATTCTTCTTCGCCATTTCTGTAAAAGCAATTAGGAAGCTAAAGTCAGCAAAACAAGTCCGGGGAAACAAGTCGTGCAAGCATCAAGTCAGAAAATATGATAAAACAAACAAAAGCTACATAGTTTAGCCTTGATAAAGGTCGGAGACCCCTGGAAAAACTTTTTTGTATCCAGCTAGGGAGCTCTCCCTCATACTTCTCGGAGAAACCCCACAACGGCCGCCTCCACTTCATCCAAATCATCCAGACCGTATTTTTCACAAGAAGAGGCCTCTAACCAATATAGGGAAAAGCGAGGAGAAGAATTTTGATCCAGGAAAAAGGGGTGGTGACCCTCTACAGATTGAACTTTGAAAAAGAAATTCTTGAAGTCATGGCAGAATTCATCAAAAAGGGTAAAAACCCTCCGACCTTGTATGACCCGGAAAGACACCCACTGCTGTTTGTTATTTTGCCCACTGAAGGGCTTAATCATATGAAAGAGATAAAAGAAAATTTTCAAAGAAGTCGAAAAGTCTAAGACATGACTGATAAATTGGTAAATTTTTTAAAAACCCCAAGAGTTAGGGTGGAGTTGGGTAGGAGCAACATGATAGTGACCTAAAACATCTATCTCGAAGTCGAAAAAAGGGAGAAAAACGCCTAGGCGGGTAATCATACTCTCATACATATAGAAAAAATGAGGGGCTGCCTCAGAAGCCCTCCCAAAACAAACCTGGTCTTGCGGACCCGGGACAATCAGTTCATATTTCGGCTCATCCTCATCAAAAGTACAAAGCCTATGATGAGTGCGGAGGTTGGTGATGAAGTCAGTATCTACAAGAGGTTTTTTCCCTAGAACCGTGATATCCACCCATTGAGCAAGAGTTTCAACAGAACAGATTTTGTTTTACTAGAAAAGGATAGCAAAACCTACAAAGGAAAAAGAAAGGGATCAAAAATAGGGTCTCTAAGGATTCGAGGCAAGTCTCTCAAAACTAAACAGAGAAACACCAAAACTACCATCCACACTCTACAGAACAAAACATGCAAGTCTATAAAGAAAGCAAGAAAAGAAAATGACCTTTTTTCTCGCAGAAAGTTGGAAGCAACAGCACTCGAAAAGGAAGGAGCTTTATTCTTTCGATCAACAAAGGGTGCAGGTAGAAAAGTTTTCAGAAACGAAACAAGCGAGGAGAGGGAAAAATATTTATAAACACGTTAGGGGCATAAAGGTAAAACGACGCAAGCCATTTAAGAGTTGCACCGTTTCCAAGATAACCGCCCCCACGTATGAAGGCTCAAACCTCTAGGAGACGCGACTGTTGAGAATTTTTAAAACACGTCGGTTTCGAAAAATCACGTCGGTTCCTTATCAAGTCAGCTATAGTCCCGAGTTATGTTACTCGACCCCATCTCTTAAAAGAAATTGGGCTCGAGTAGGGACACTGCTCATACCCTAACCCAACGCTAAGGCTCAGGTCCGAACGACAGGCCCAACCCACAGGGTTGAGCCTCACAGTACACCGACCTTCCCCCTAAGAAGTCAGTGCTCCCACGACTTGCTCTAAGAAAGTCAAAAGCAAAGATTAGCTGGCAGATAATAACTGCCCCTAAAATCTCTCAACCCACTTCCATGAATCATATCGCAACCTCTCTAAAAGGTGGAACTACTCCAACGGTAGTTATTGGTTCACCACTATAAATACACTGACACCCCTCAGGTATCTTTAAATCCCAATACTCTTTAAACCTGCTTACACCCTTGCTGACTTAGGCATCGGAGTGTCTTTGCATGTACTACCCCGTCCACTTACGCTCACAAGTTGGCCCCGAAGATGCGAACCCATTTGGAGGATTCTTTACGATTGGGCCAATCTAACAAATTCAGCCCATTAATCTCCGGTTACCCATCGTAACAATATATATATATATAGAACTGACAAAATTACAATTTATGTAGATGAAAAATAAATTTAATGAATTTTTAAAACTGTCTATTACACAAAAGAAACCACGATTTATGAAAAAAATTTGTTGCAGTCTAAAACAACCAGTATGAACCACAATTTACGTGAGAAAGGTCTTATGCTAGATGCGCCTCCATGTTTGATAACTTTTCCATCCTGGATGCATACAGCACCATCTCCATATTCTAGTTCTTCCAAAGGATAGGTCACTACCTATAATATTGTAACTTCGGCAGAGGTATTTAATTTTCCTAAGACCTTAACTTGACAACCGCAATCTTAAAACAAAAATCCACGATCTCTAGATGATTATGACTATATAAAGAAACTATGTCATTTGACTTATAATTCGTTGACAATGTCGCATTTGTTTGAAACTATATTCAAATTAATAAATTAATTGTTTCATGCAATGATTGACATGCTTGTTCTTAAATTTTTGGATCCATAGCTACAAATACAAATATAACTCTTTTTTTCCTAGGTGCATTCATATTGCTATTATTATTATTAATATCTTTTTGAATATAAATAACAAATATTGATAATATTCATCTAATTAATAAGTACTCTTCTATACAAAATATTTTTTGTAAGTACTCTAAGTAAATAAGTACTTTAGGTATAAAATTGGATTAGTAGATAAGTACTCCAATTTATTATATATCTTAATATTTATAAATATTCTATTCAAACTCATTCTACAAGTGTGGTCTTTCTCTTTGACTATGGTAGTTACAAATTGGATACAACTTGTTATAAATCTCACCATTCACAAATAACAACTCTTGGAAAATGCGGAGCACAAGTTAAAAAGGGGAAGCTAACAAAGTTAATCATATTTTCATTATCTACGTGTAAGTATAAATATGTGGCTAAAAATAAATTAATATGATTAAGAAACTGGGCGAGAATGGAAGTTTACAAAGTAGTTAACAACATTTAAAATAAAGGGGTACTTTATTTTTATAGTTTCAATTCATTCACTATTATGCAATTCAAAACTCACTCATAATCATTTGTCATTTCTATATAACATAGTTGATCAACCACCATTAGAAGCAAAATTATATAATTGAGCGAGGGATAAAGTTAAAAACATTAACTAACAAAATTGGATCCGAGCTAGACGAACTTCACTACTATACAACACCCCCACTCCCCTTTTCTTGAGACCATGAACAATGAGATGAGATAAAGCAGTAAAGCTGCAATTAGATTTTTTTCCAAATTCATTCCTCGTTGCAATTGCTGAGATATCCAATACATTCAGATTTTTTTCCAAATTCATTCCTCGTTGCAAAACATTATATGCGTTCAAAGCAACTAATTGAAATAAACCATTCATTCAATAAACAGTATGTGTTCATGGCCAATATTCAATTCATGAAAAATGAGAGAAACAACCAAAAAGAACCAACAAAGGCTCCTAATTAACATTAGAAGCATCTTCCATGAGACGTTCTATCTTAGAAAAAGGTGACTCCGAAATATCAGTCTCCAATCACTATTGTTGCTGCAAACTCGGATTGTTGGCACCCTAACTTTTCAAACTCCACGTATATCACGACTACAGTAATGTTGTCATAGAAACCTTTTCTAGCGGGACAGAGGAATCTATTCATATGTGATATTCTTGGCTGTTTTTTTTTGCCACCTTAATTAACAACTTTGCAATTCCATTTTGAGGGATATATAGACAATTCTAACCGTCTCCAACAACCCTGGTACAAATTATGATAAATCGGTCACACCTCTGCCAAGGATAAAAAACAAGATCAGAGTAAGGTCTGAGATAACTCCCGAATCGCATCAAAGGTTTACGAATTCTGAGTATTTAAAATTGGCATGCCCAGAGATCTGGTTACCTGTCAGAAAGAAAGGGTTCAACCAATTTAGTTAAATATTAAATACAATAAATCAGTATGATAAAAACTTAAGAATTTTTGTAATTCTGTTTCCTCCATACTGATTAATTGTATTTAATATATAACTAAATTGGTTAAACTCTCTCTTTCTGACAGATAACTAGATCTCTGGGGCATTCTCAGAATTCGTACACCCTGATGCGATTCGGGAGTTATCTCAAAGCAGGCCTTATTTAAAGTCCGACCCTTGTATCCTTGACAGAAGTGTGACCAATTTATCATAACTGATACCCGAGACTTTTGGAGGCTGTTAAAATTGTCCATATATTCCCAAAAATAGGACTGCAAAGTTGTTAATCAAGGTGGCCCAAAAGAAAGCAGAAGCAGCCAAGAATATTACATATGAGAGTTTGCTAGATACTCTACCGCAAGTAGAAATGGTTTCTATGACAACATTAATGTAGTCGTGGTATACGTGGATTTTGAAAGGTTGGGGAGACAACAATCCGGGTTTACAGCAACAAACAGTGATAGGGGAGACTGATTTTCCAAAGTCACCTTTGCTAAGATAGAAGGTCTCATGAAAGATGCTCCTAATGTTAATTAGGAGCCTTTGTTGGTTCTTTTTGGTTGTTTCTTTCATTTTTCATAAATTCGACTTTTGCCATGAACACATATTATTTAATTGAATGAATGATTTACTTCAATTAGCTACTTTGAAAACATAATGAATTGGATATTTCAGCAACTGCAATGAGAAATGAACTTATTGCAGCTTGACTGCTTTATCTCATGCCATTGTTCATGGTCTCAAAATTTTTAAAAAATTTTGAGAACACAAAGCGCAAAGCAGAAATAACAGACCCTACATAGCAGACACGTTAAAATATTACTACACCACCTTGAGCAATTTCCCCAAGCAAAATATTTGCAATTCTGCTACCAACATCATCTGGAGGCATCAAATTTTTTTTTGAATCATCCTCAAGACCAGATGTTTCTTCATGCCTAGCATGAGAAACAACTGTATCTGCAGATATCAAGCAACCGGTAGTAGTCTCCGCTACCAATGAAATCCCATATCCGGGTGAGTTGGGTCATTAAAGAACTTGATAAATATTTTCGCTTTTCAAAATTCAAATTAATCATTGGAAACATACTTACTTTCCGACCTGTGGACCTGATCCGTGGAAGATGTGCACATCTGAAAGTAGTGGATTGAAGATTCCACGGGAAGCTCTAATCATTCTATTTTCAAACTGAGCAGACACTTTGGTTGAAAATGTAATTCCTCTAATCTTCTTAACAAATCCCTCGTCAGTCCAATTCATTGCCTGCAAATTAAAACATATGATATAACAAAATTCATTCTAACAAACTAAATCAAAGGAACAAAAAGTTCCCAGCAACTTACAAATAGACCCTGAACAACAGGAAGAGACAAAACAACTTCTCCACCACCATTCGGAGGTACTCCACGACTCTCTATTTTAAGACTCAGACCTTTGGCAGGGACCCCAAAGCGCTTTAGCATGGGCAAAGCAGTAGACTTGAAAGTATCAACTGATGGATCCTTAGAATCATTTGTGATCCCTAAAAACAATATTATGGACAATTTTAATTCAAATCATTAGAATATATCCTAAATGGTCCTTATAGTCTGGTTTTCTTTAAAAAAATAAATTAATATACTTTCCGCACTTTTCAACCTTTCCTGTTAGTTTCTAACAGGATCTAGAAAAGCATAATCGAATCGCAAATCAAAGTGTCAAAATCACATACTGAGTACTAGACTCCAACCACACATAACAAAGGAGTGCCTCAGAATCTTCATTGTAAATCCTAAACTCCTAAGGGCAACAATAGAGGACATATTCAGTATGAAATTCATGAGAGCATATCATAAATGTTATACCTTTGAGGGTGATGGCGAGGGGCTTCTTGGCAAACAAACCAAGAAGGATGAGGGGCTCCAGGAAACAAGCAATAGAGTGCGAGACACACCGCGTGGGGATGGTGCTGTGTGCAGCCCATAATAATGCCGGGTTTATACTTCAATTTGGTGCCTGCAAATCAGATCGAAACCTAATTAATATAGAAGGAAGTAGGAGCTACTAAAGAGCATGGTGTATATATGTATAGATACCGGTTTCATTGATTTGGACGAGGCAATCATAGGAGACAGTCTGAAACAAGCGAAGGAGGGAGATCTCATTGTTGTGGAGGCCAGGCCAAGTTTCGTCGGCACTAATATCATCAATGATGATGGGAGTTGAAGAGAGAGTAGCCAGAAGAAGGAGCTGCCTGAAGTTATGTCTTCCTTTCAGCCTCTTGTACTCCGTCTTCATCCTCTTTAATATGTTTTTCAGCTTTCACCGTGAAGTCTGAAGAGGCAGCGGAGGCTGACAGAGCTTGGTGATCGAATTCAGCAAGGTTGCGAGAATGGAAAAACTGGTGGAGTGACGGGTTAAAAGGTTCAGTGGTCCAATATAAATTTCTAGATATCTAAATTCAATTATTCAATGACAATAAAATTCAAAATTTAACTTCCAATTTGTCTATTTTTCATCATTAAAAGTTCACATTCAAAGTTGAACACATAAAAGTTCATGACTAAAATTAAAATCGAAATGCACAAATTACCAAAGTTGCGAGAACCGAACCGGTCAATGAACCGGTAAAGTGACTGGTTTAATGGTTTAGAAGTTCAATCGGGGTTCAACCAGAATAATTAAATATATGAAAAAATTATGAAAAAATTAATATAATTTTAAAGATTTAAATTTAATAATTTTTAAGCAGATAAATTTTAAAATTTTACAATTTTTCTGAAGTATAATTCAAATTTCACAGATAATCAACAACTAAATATAAACATAAACATAAACATAGTAATGAAGCATAAACATCTCAAAACCAGAAAATTCCAGCAGTCCAGCACAATGCAATGAAACATTCACCATAGCACCATCAACAATTCAGAATCAAAAACCCAGCAAACAGAATCAATAACCCAAAATCAGAAAAAATCAGCATAAACAACCGAGAATCAGAATCATAGCATAAACAACTCAGAATCAGAGAGTCCAGTATAAACAACATAGTACAACACTATACCATATAACCAAAATTCAGTTTAAGGGAAGGGAACTGACGGCGACGGAGGAATGGGAACAGCCGGCAAGGAGGAGCTCGGACAGAGACGAGTTCGAACAGAGACCGAGAGAGAGAACTCAAAAAGTGACGTTAAGTTCGGACAAAGACAGAGAGAGAGAGAGAGAGAGATCGAAGAGACGACAACCGAAGAACGATGAGAGGAGAAGAGATGAGAGGAGAAGAGACGAGAGGACACCTTTCTGCGACGGCGACGGCGACGAGAGGTGGAACAATGAGAAGAGGGATGGACCGCCGAACAGAGCTTCCACACTTTACGCGGCACCCACGGTCTATCCTGGAGGTGAAGAGTTCAGAGATAACCTTGAAGAGGGATGGATTGGTGGCTGCGGGCTGAGGTTTGGGGATTAGGGTTCCTCAATCTTCTCTTCTTCATAGTAAGTTCAGAATTCAGAGAGAGGAGAGAAAGAGAGGGGTGGGATGGGGATTAGGGTTTTTTTTTTTGGTCGGTGGATTGGACAACCCCCAATCCTAGGTACCCTAATGGATTGGACTACTCCCAATCCTAAGTATACAACACATCTACACATTCTTCACATTTTTATCACATTTTTTTCTCAATTGCATTCTCTAAGATTTGAACCCTAGACCTTGAGGTGGGGAGAGGGGAGAAATGCCACTAGAGCCAAGGCTCATTGGCAATGATTCGAATCAGCCTGTGCTGCGCCCTGATACTTCTTCTTCAGCTAGCCGGCAAGTCATCTGACCCCTTTCTGGTTGCTATCGCCGCCGGAGGAGTATGCTGAAGACTTTCGAAAGCTTGGCCGCCGTTAATCTGTCTTGACACCGTGGTCGCAACCTGATCTCTCGACAGCGCCCTCCTACCCTATCTAGCCAAAGACGACCTCAAAATTCAGAGCAGTGAGAGGACCCCTCGCCAAATTCCCTTCGAAGCCTCCGCCTGGATATCAACGACACTGCCCTCCCTTTGCCCCGAACATGGCATCCGTGGCCCTCCTAAGTCGCCGCCGCTGAATCCGCCCTGGTCCTCCTCTGCCTCTCGATCCTGCAGCTCCCACTCTGTAACAGCCTCGCCTCGGGTTGCATGCAAATCTTCTGTCTTAGATCCTTTAGGATCTGGATAAAACCTGCCTTTCCTGTCTTGAAATTTGGTTCGAGCCTTTCCTGTTTTGTCTGCCGCAAAATGAAATTATGGAGGATCTTTTCTGCACCTAGCTGGCGACCCATGCATGATGCTGGCGCCACCGCATTAAGGATGACGACGGTTCCCCCACCACCTTGACTCCTCAGCATTTCCCGGGCCTTCCCACCATTGCCTTCCCTCGCCGTCTTACATTGGTCCGTCCCAGCTTCTTCCCGACAGGAGTTTGGAGCAAGAAGAGCCCTCTCCGACCCACTTTCTCCCTTGCCCAGAATTCGGAATCCCGCAGCACCTTCTATGAACTAGAATCGTCTTGGATTGCAAGCTGATCTTCTGTCTCAGATCCTTGATGATGTGGATGAATCCCTAACCTTCCTCTCTCATTACCTGGTTCGAACACTTCCAATCTCCCTGCTCACAATCTTCTTTTTGTTCTTTTGTAATTGTTGTTTCACATCTGAGCCTCTCTTGTAATGATGCTTTGTATGTCTACAGGTGGTTTGATGCTCCAATTTGCTTGTAATGTGTCTGTTTCTGCTGCTTTAGCCACTGCATGAGCTAGCCGATTTCCGTTCCTGGGGGTCCAAGTTATTCCCTTCTCAGGTAGACTTTCCATTAAAATATAAATGTCTTGGATTATGGCCAACGCCTCACCTAAAGCTGTGTTGGATTTAATTGCTTGAACTAGCTTTAAATTGTCAGATTCTATTAGGGTTCTGCCTATTTGTAGATTATTTACTATGATCAGTGCTTGTCTTATAGCCTGAGCTTCTGCAACAATACTTGATTTGGCCTGAATTTTACCTGAGAAGCCTAATATGATCCTCCCCTTATGATCTCTGATTACCACAGATATTGCACCTCTTCCAGTATCCTTCTTGAAGGCTGCGTCAACATTAGCTTTCAACCAGTTCTCAGGGGGAGGTCTCCATTTCAGCAGGTTAGTTTTGCTCCTATTTACTTCTATTTTCTGTGTCTGCTGTTTATCTGCTAGTTTCCAGTATGTTGCCTCTAGTGCTATTGCCCTGCAAATTGTCCATCTAGGATTTACCTGCTGTTGTTGAAATATCTTGTTATTCCTCGTTTTCCATATTTCCCACATGAGAAATCCTAGTTTGCTGATTCTCCTCTCCTGGTCCCCTCCACCACCTGCTCTCAATTTCTTTATGCATTCGACCATCCAATTACCGATTGAGGTAACTGTCTCTTTTGTTGGGATCCATTGGCATTCCGCTCCGAACCATGTTGCCCTGGCCCAATCGCATAGTAGTAGTGCATGTTCTACTGTCTCTGAACTTTTTAAACATATTTGACAGATTGGATCTGATGCCATCTTTCTTTTGTATAAGTTAGAGCCTACTGGTAATATATCATGACATGCTTTCCATAGAAACATTCTAATCTTCTGCCGGACTTCCATTCTCCACACCTCCTTCCATATCTCTCTTTTATCTTCACTCGTTGATGGATTTCCAAATTTTATTCCCTGCCCAACTCTCCTTGCAGCATAATATCCAGTTCTTATTGAGTAGTTTCCATCTTCCCTCCATGGCCAATACAAGTTATCCTCTCTGTTTATTGCACTAACTGGGGTGCTAAGGATCGCATTGCAGATTTCTTGGGAGAATTTGCTTTCAATCTTCCTTTTGTTCCACCCTTCCCCACTTACAATAAGATCCTTTACCCTCGCATCATCTGTGCTGTTTGTATTCAGAGGCCCGCTCCTTCCAGCAATCCAATTATCTTTCCAAATGCTGACTTTGGAACCGTCTCCTATGCTCCATTTTGCGTTTTCTCTTAGTAGCTCTCTTCCATGTAGTATGCTTTTCCAGACCCATGACGCGCCCTTTTTACCCTTCGCTGTCCAAAAGTTGCCGCCCGGAAAGTAAATCGATTTCAGTATTTGTACCCAGATTGCATTCGGGTTCTTCAATGCTCTCCATGCTTGTTTTGCAAGGTAGGCAGTATTTTGCTTTTCCAGGTCCTTGAACCCCAGCCCCCCATCTCTCTTACTCTCAGTAATGCTGTCCCATTTCTTCCAATGGATGCCCCGTTCCTTCCCCGATGCTGCCCACCAGAATCTTGCTACCTTTGCACAAATTCTCCTGCAAAAACTCTTAGGGAACTTTATGACGTTCATGATATATGATGGCATTGCCTGAATTACTGCCTTTATAAGTGTTTCTTTGCCTGCTTGGTTCAGCAACTTTTCCTTCCATCCTTCTAGTTTATTCATGATCTTCTCTTCAATCCATGCTAGAGCCTTGTTTTGAGATCTTCCCCACATAGATGGTAACCCCAAGTATTTTCCTGGCGTGTCCCATGTTTTCATTCCTAAAATATCCTCTATATTTACCCTCGTTTGTATCGATACTTGACTTCCAAAGGAAATGCCTGACTTGTTCATATTGATCCTTTGTCCGGATGCCTCTGTGTATTCATTTAGCACGGTTATAATCTGATATATCTCCTCCTCATCCGCTTTCGCAAATATGATACAATCGTCTGCGAACAACAAGTGAGTAATTGCCGGAGCTGTTGGGGCTATTTTAAGACCTGTTATATTGCCTTTCACCTTTGCGTCCTGCATTAGGATCGTGAATACCTCAGCTGCTAAAATGAAAAGGTATGGGGATAATGGATCCCCTTGTCTAAGGCCCCTCTGAGGCTTGATCCTCTTCGATAGCTCTCCATTAACCTTTACCCTATAACTTGCACTTCTTACACATTTCATTACCAACTCAACCCATTTTTCAGCGAACCCGAGTTTTATGAGCACCTTTTCAAGGAAATCCCATTCAAGCCTGTCATATGCCTTGTTCATGTCCAACTTAATTGCCATATTTTGCGATCCCTCTCTTCCTTTTTTGTTTAGGCTATGATAAACTTCTTGAACAATAACTACATTATCCTGTATAAGTCTTCCTCCCACAAAAGCACTCTGGGTTGGGGACACTATCTCCTGGAGGAGCTCTTTCAGCCTCAACACAATGATCCTAGTTATGATTTTGTAAATAAAGTTACAGCAACTTATTGGTCTTAATTGATTGAGATCTTCCGGATCCTTGACCTTTGGAATTAAAACTACTATGGTTTCGCTAATCTCTTCCGGCAAGAACCCATTCCGAAAAAATTCCTTGACTACTGCACATACTTCCTTCTTGATTATCTCCCAATGTTTTTGATAAAATAGTCCGTTCAGGCCATCTGGTCCAGGAGCCTTGAGGCTGCCCATGCTAAAAACTGCTTTCCGGATTTCCTCTTCTGTGACTTCTGAGATCAGCTCCTTATTCATGCTTTCCGTGACTCTTACTGGAATATTTCTTATGACTGGTTCACAATTCCTGTTGTTGCTTGATGTAAACAGCGCGTCAAATCTTTCCTCGATGTGCTTCATAATTTCTTTCCTATCCTCTATCCATGAGCCCGCCTCATTTCTAAGCTTTTCGATTCGGTTTCTTCCTCTTCTTTGAATGGTTGTGGCATGGAAAAAAGATGTGTTCTTGTCTCCCCATTTTAGCCACTTCAACCTGGCTCTTTGCCCCCAATATTTTTCCTCCTGTTTCCATAATGTAGCTATATTCTCCTTTATCCGCTGTGTTTTCTCCTGCTTATCTGGTTAAATTTGAATCTTGTAGCTTCTTTAGCTCCTCCTTTAGCTTGTGAATTTCTTTGTCTGCTCGTTTTATTGTCCTCCTGCTCCACTTCGTAAGCTCCTCTTTGCAATTTTCCATTCTTGTTGTAATTCCTTTCCAGGCGCATCCTTGGACGTTTTCCTTTTCCCATCCCTTTCTCACTATATTCTCGCACTCCTCATGATCAGTCCAAAATGCCTCAAATTTGAAGCTCTTCTCTACCTTTTGAACCTGATTTATGACCAGCACTAATGGGCAATGATCTGAACTAATAGCTGGCAAAGCTTTGAGTGATGCCTGCTGATATAAGACTCTCCATTCCCAATTGACTAATGCCCTATCTATCCTCTCCCTTGTGATAAATCCATTCCTCGGATTTTCGAACCATGTGAATCTTCCTCCTTTAATATCTAAGTCCATAAGATAGTTCATATCTACAAACTTCCTGAATTCTCTTACCTGACTTTGTGGCTTTGGATGTAGGCCTATTTTCTCTTCTTGGCTTAAAATGTCATTGAAATCCCCAATGAATAGTTGTGGTTCCCCTTTGTTGATGTTGTTCTCTGTGATAGCTCTCCATTGCTCTTTTCTCCTTTCAAAACATGGGTTTCCGTATATGAAATTGCACTCCCATATTCTTCCTTTTCTATCATCAATATGAGTTTTTATATGGTTATCATTCCAGAAGTAAATATTAATATTATATATTTCATTCCACAAAAGGCATAGCCCTCCGGACAGCCCCCGGAGTTCTATGTGAAATACATGCTCAAAATGTAATCTTCTTTTTAACTTCTTAATAGTACTTTCTCTAGCTCTAGTCTCCATTAGAAACACTATTGCGGGCTTCAGTTGCTTGCACATGCTGTGCAGTTCAGAAACTGTCGCGGGAGCCGCTACCCCGCGGCAGTTCCAGCTTATTATGCTCATGGTTGAGTTGGGGGCATGTGTAGGCCCGCCTCCTCAGCCATTGAGTCTTCCAAGTCAAGTCTGATTTGTGGTCCTTCCTCATGAGCTCCTTCTTCTGTTTCTTTTCTGCTCCATTTGTTCTTCTTGTTGGCCCTCCACATCTGCGTGGCTTCCTCTTCTTCCATCCCCAATCCTGCAGTCTGCTCCAGTGGGTTCTCTTCTCTTCCTCTTTTAAGCTGTAATTTTCTCTCCATTCTTTGAACAAGTTCTGTTTCGTATTCTCTGGCTACTACAATTGCTTTGCTGTTCTTCTGCTCTATTTCCTCTTCTTCTTCTGCTAGTTCTACGTAATAGAAACCTCCTTCGCTCTCAGTGACTATCTGCTTGCCTTTCTGTTCTGACTCTCTTTCATTTATTTTATATTGTTTCATTAATCCATCTATGTCCATTTTGTTTCTCTGGTGGGCCTCCTCTTCTCCTTCTTCTATGATTTTCTTCCTTTTTTCTTCCACCATGTTTTTGTTGAACTCCTTCAATAATTCTCTAATGGTAAGGTTCCTTTCTTCTTCAATTGGCCCACTTCTAGCCTGTTGTCTATTTCTATTGGGCCCCTGGTTAGTGAAAGGCCATGCCCCTCTTTCTGTAATGAATGTTCTTCTTATGCTTGGCCCACTTCTTTCTTTATGCTTCCTAGGAATCCTGTTGCTCTCTTCCACGTTGTATTCTGCCTTGTCTTTTCCTTTGGCCTCCTTCACGTTTCCCATTGATACTGACTCACTGGCCTGCTGGTTTTGTGGGGTAGCCTCTTCCTTCTTTTCTTTTTTGTGATTTGCTGTCCCATCATCTTTTGAACCAAAGATGTTACTGTGCTTCTCACCATTCACTCCATAAACATCAGCCCCTTTATCTTGATCTTGCCCTTCTTGTCTTGCCACTTGTCTCTCCCCCATTTGTTCTTGTGGATTTGCTAATCTGTCCCAAGATTTGGCAGAGGCACTTGCTTGAGAGCTTCTCACACTTCTTAGGTCTGACTCCCCTCTGCCTTTCAGCTGAACTTAATTTCAATGTTATTTCATCATTACATCTACAACTCTATGTGGATACTAGCACAATACCATGCCCTTATCCATTTCAGAATAAACCACAATTCGACAGTGTCAACAGTGTTCTCCCAACTACACACAATACTGCCTTTTTCGCACCACTTTGGGACCCTATATTTTTGCCAATATTCTTGATCCCAAAAATTGCCCAAACCCTCCGTGAACCAACCATGGAGATAGAATCTGCTCGGTAGAAGTGCTGTCATGCTCATTCTCATAAACCTGAATATATAAAGAGTGGTGGGTGATGTGATGATTGAAAAGAAATACATACACCTCCTGATTAATTCCATTGTAAATTACAAATTATTGGAGGATTTTTATAGTTAGTTTGGTATTTGTTTTTAAGTTTGTCCAATATATCCTCCCCTAATTTACTTATTTTTCTTTTTATGTTTTTTATTTTATTTTATGTGTTTGCTCTATGGTTGTTTTATAGCATCTTATGTGGCTATGTTTAATGGGTTTCAAATATGAGTTTTTCGTTTTTTTTTCTTTGACTTGAATAATGTTTATTTATTTAGTAACAAAATTGTTATAACTAAATAAATACTACAGCTATTCTTAGTGCAAATTTGATCACTTACTTTTTTTTATTCATCTAAAAAGTTTTATTTCATTTCATCTCAATAATTTAAAATCAGGAAGACTAAACTTCCAGAAAAGTATAGAGGCATATCTAAAACGCTTCTTATATACTAATCGGACGGATTCTAGGAACATGCTATTCTATTAATTGTTGAGGCTATGAGACTATTAGTTGAATTCAACCAATCCATAAAAATAAAATTTATAATTACAGAAGTTTAATTATAGTTCAACTACATCATTAATTACCAAAAATATAAAATACATGAAAATTGAAAATGTCATGGATCAACATCAAATGATAAATCATTCGCAGCGCTAAGGTTACTGACTTTTTTGTTTGGTCTAGAAGGTTATTGATTTTGAAACCGAGATAAGAAGAATTTTTTTTGGTCATACAAACACAGTCACACACCCACTCACACACTAACCTAACTACCACTGTTAGGAGTCGAACATATGTGGCTTTAGTTCGAGGCAAATACTTTTGCTTGGATAAATTATTCTGCACCTTGTTAGGTGCAGAATCATATATTTGCTGACAAAGAACACAAACCCTGACCAAAACCGCAACCATGTAGAGTTGGATCCAGCTAGAATGAGGATTGTAAAATTTCATGGCTGATGAATGGGTCAAGATCCAAATCCAAAGCACGGGTCTGATCTATTTCAAGCCCACTAGCTACGTTGACCTTAATTCTAATTTAATTAGGGCCCAAAACTAAAGGAATTGATTTGTGAGAATGGGATCAGAATTAGTTGGCTCGTCTCATCTCTTTTTAGTTTTTACACACAGTGAAAATGACACACATCCACTAAATTCACTTTCTCTCTTTCTCAATTCTAACACAATGCAACCCTACTGATACGGAATAATAATGGTGTGTGAAAATGATGATGTATGTAAACATTGATTTAGATAAACAATAATGACCTCATATATATAACCTTATTTGAGATAGGATTCAAACCAATATTTACTTTAACTCTTTTTTTTGTATTTTTATTTAAAATTTATGACTTCGTCACTTCATTATAAGATGAAGCATAATAGTAAACTTGAACAAAATTAGCAAAAAAGTGGGTCATTATCATTCCATCCCTATTTCTTAAAAATAAATAAATTGGGACCAATGTTAGAAAGGCTCATGGTACCGGATCATTTGATGTCAGATACTCTGCAAAGTGGTAATGAATTAATGTTGGTTGGACCACACAGCCTACAAAAGGGTGTCATCCATTGGAAGAATCATAGAAATTTTTGCAGTCCACATACACTAGAGAAATCTTTCTTTACTTATCTACATTCTGTTAACTACTACAACCACAATATCTGTTTGAACCGTTTGCTGCATCTTCTTAAACTTAGTTAGGTAAAGTTTTTACTTTTCAAAAAATAATTTATAAAAATTAATTCTTAAAAGTGATAGCATTTATGTTTAATAAAGCAAATTAAAAATAACTTTCAATAAATAAAAACAACAACAATTATATTTGATAAAATAATTTTTTAAATTTAAAAATACTATAATAAACATAAATATAAACATTAAATTTAAAAATTAGTTAATATATGAGGTTATATTAAACTTTTAAATTTTAAAAAGTACAAACTAATTTTAAAAAGCTCTATTTTATATATTTTCAAAAATATTCTGATCTTTTAAAAACTGTAAACACAAGTAGATGATCTTTTTTATTTAACAAACACAAAATAAAGAGTTTAAACTTTTAAAAAACACAAACATTTTTTTAAAAGACTTTACCAAACTAAATCTTAATCTTCTTAAATTTTATCAATTCATCTTATTCTCTCCTCTCCAAAAATGAAGAAATAATCTCTTTACTCAAAAAATTACTTGGCTATTTTTTTTACGCCTATCATATTATTCGTCCTTTTTTTTTTCTTTCATTTTATCCTATCCTAATATTATTGTCTAAACTCAAAAACGTTTCACTTGGGTCAGAAAAAAAGATTAAGTAAATTGATGATACCAAAAACATATGAATGTTTTTGTCATTAAAACAGAAAAATGGAAAGGTGGCGAGATCCCCGTTATCCTACCCAAAAAAAAGGAAAAGAAAGGCGGCGAGAGACAAGTAGGCAAGTATGAGCCGCTACTATATACAGGTACGTTGTGGGATTTTTTTAAAATAAATACAAATAGAGGTAATTTAGAGCGTTTTAACATATTTGTACAGTATTATTTTTTTATTTATATTATAAATGAAATATGTGTATCATGTTTGTACACGTGTTATGATACGTAATATATTTTGTTTACACTATAAACGAGATATACACACACTTATTTTATTTATACAGTAAACGAAATAAGACTTACACACGTCTATATAAATAACCTTTTTACAGCCTCAAGTGTCACTTTTCTTCCCCCTAACCTTCATTTCTCCATTTGTCGGACGTTTTTCCGATATTTTTTCAATACTCAGACGATATGACGCGCATAGATGCACGGGACGATGACATCAATCACCTAAATGCAACTTGGCACATCACAAAAGTGATTGACTTCCAGATTAGTGTTGATGTTTTTATCTTTTAAATAAAAAAGTATATGATTATAGTTAGAGTATTTTTGTAGATTTAGTATTATTATACATGAGTATAATTCTTTTAATTTGGTAACATAAAATAAGTTTTTTTTTGTTTCTCACGATATTTTTCAACCCGACAAGTCAATGACTAATTCGCTGTAGTACTGAGCTCCATTTAAGTATTTGTCGTTGGTCAATTGGTTGCTGCATGAACAAGACAGGATTCAAATTCCTGACATTAGTTTAAGCAGACTAGTGAGCTAATCACTAAACCAACCTAATTTGGTTTTAACATAAAATAAGTTAGTTGGCATGTTATTAACATATGTTAGTTGTGGAATGTATTTTTAGTAGATGTTAATTAATTAATTTAATTTAATTAATTTATTAACTGTTTATTACGTTTCCTTATTTCTTTAAATCGAAGTTTATATTTTTTATTTTTCGAAAACATAATTTTAATTTTTTCGATTTCACTGAAAATCTTCTAAAATTTTTTACAGAATTTCTCCTAAAATTCGAATTTAACCACCCTTAAAGGGTTCCATCTAAACCAAATATCCATCAACCCTTCACAACTTATTAATTTTTTCAATCATTATTAAGGTAACATACAAACAGCTTAATCGTTACTAATACAGTCAAGCATTTTTCAAACAATTTCAGTTGTAAAAATTAGCAAACATCTCAATAATCCAACATTTTCAACAATATCAGAGTCTAATATAAAATATTCTAATCTATCCTAACCACCTAAATCCACTAAAATAGAAAATTAAACTAACCAATTAGTTAAATTGATAATAAAAAAGGAAATTAAACCAACGAAGTAGTTCTATATCAGCTCAGTTCATACAGGACTATATAAGTATACATCAATAGAACAAGACTAACACCAAAGATCATATTCAAAATAAGAATGCTTATAAATCAATTACATTCTTATTAAATAAATGAAGAAATTAAAAAACTAATTCAAGTAATTACTAAAACAATAAATAATTCCAAAATTATTACCAGTCTGGTCTTCGTCTTTATGAAGGTCGCCAACCCACCCGTATACTTTGATGACCCGGTGGTCATAAATATTCCTAATCATGACATTGTGTTCTGCATTTCATATGAATTTCAACTGCACAAAGTGATTCACCAAGATTAATTAGTTGGAATAAAATATAGTTCAATACAGTTAATTAATTCAAACCAAATTGGGTTCTTACCGTCCACTTTTAAAACCAATGCTCTCTGGTTTCAGCCGAGATCTGTGTGTAGGTCGGCCACGGGCGGTCATACATGGACTTAATGACCTCGGATATATCCTGTGTACAAGTATTGGGGTTTGGTGCAAACCTGTCAGAGAAAAAATCTCACATTAGCACACACATAAGATAAACAAACTTAACATAAATAAATTTAATAATTAATATTAAAAAAATAAACTCACGACTGGATGCCGTCGGACTAAATCCTCAGCCGACTTACGGGCGATGGTGGAGGGAAATCCTACCCGGAAGCATTGGAGGAACAACCCATCACGGGCATTGTCGATGTCGTCGCTGCATCTGCAGAGGGCGTAGTAGAAGGAGGGACCTGGTTCGGATTTAGGACCATGACAAATTGTTGGTCCGATGGACCTGCCTATGACATTACAGAGGTCGACGGGGTAGCCAGGGTAGAGGATGATGACTAGGCAGTCCTGGGTGATTCGGTGGAAGCCCACCCTCTACCACAACCACATGACCCATTCGACTTACCTCTGCTACCTGTCGTCATGTCTAACAGTGAATATATTAATAACATAACAAACACCAATAAATAATAACATAAGAAGAAACTCTAGAAACAACAAATAATTCTAAAAGTATTTTAGTTTAGTAAATTAAAAAAAAATTAATTTTCGATTAAATAGAATCGTTAATTTTTTATTTTAATTTTAGTTTATGATAATAGTTTAGTAAATAAAACACCAACTTAAAATAAAAAACACAAACTAAAATCAAAATAATTAATAAAATTAATAATTGCACAAAAATACAGCAACCCAACAATTAATTATAACAATTTTGAAAATATAATTTTTATTTTTTCGATTTCACTAAAAATTTTATGAAAATTTCGACAAAATCTCTCCTAATAAATTTCGGATTTCTCCACTCTTCAAAGGTTCCATCCAAACCAAACATCCATCAACCCTTCTCAAATCAGTCAATTTTTCATTATTAAGGTGAAATACAAATAGCTAAATCATTATTATTACAGTCAAGCATTTTTCAAACAATTTCAGTAGCAGTAATCAGCAAACAACTTAATAATCCAATAATTTTCAGCAATCTCAGAGTCTAATCTAACATATTATAATCTATCCTAACTACCTAAATCCACTAAAACAGAAAATTAAACTAACTAAACTCTACTATCTAATTAATTAACTTGATATAATAGAATTTGAAATAAACATAGTTTAAATAAAAAATCTTGAACGCACAACAAGAAAAAATGGAGAAGGAAGGTGGAGGTGCGGTGGCGGCAGAAGCAGAAGCAGCAGGGGCGTTGCAGCAGCGGCGGTTGGAACGTTCAGCAGCAGCGTCAGAGGCAGTAGCAGGGACGTTTGCAAAAGCGGCGGCGACAGAAGAGATTGACGGAGAAGAGAGATGAAAAGGTTAGAGAGAGAATGGGAGTATGAGAGGTTAGAGAGAGAGACGAAGGTGAGAAGTTAGAGAGAGAGAGAGAGAGTGAATTCGAAACGAGGGAGGAGGGGGTTCGCCACTCCAATTTAGGGCACCATTACTGTCGGATTCACCAGCGGATACATCCGACAGTAACGCGGGGCGGATCACCAAAACGCAATGTCACGTTAAATGTGTCTACCGTCAAATTCTTCCGACGGTAACTCCGACACTAAAGTTGGCGTCTATTTGTTATGGTTTTCCGCCAAAATAAAGTTACCGTCGGAAGTGACTATATGCAAGTAATTATTTGACATGATGAATTTCTCTTCAAACCCGTCACTAAATCTTACTGTAATCATCGCCGCTAGTTTCGACAATAAATTCGACGGTTCTCAGTATTTTTTTTTATAGTGGAAGGACTAATTTGATTGATAAAATCTTTTAAAGACAAATTTATAAAAAGTCTCATTTTTCAAGAATTAATTTAACTATTAACTAATAATAATAATAATAATAATAATAATAATAATAATAATAATAATGTAGTTTTCTAGTCTGCTGCTAACTATCAATTGCAACAGATACATCATGTAAATTTTTCTAGTGCGAAAATTTTGTACTCCTAGAGCAAGAAAGTTAATTATACTAAATTGTTTTGCATGTATATCATTCTAAAGTTGGTTAAATTGTGAATACTACTAAAATTTAATTTTGGACAATTTACATAAATAAAATACGTAAATTTTAAAATTATATGAATACAACAATTAGAAATTTATTACATATGTGTACAATTATGTATTTATATAAATCGCTACATTTTTATTGTTGTTAACTTGTTTTCACATAATCCATCATACCTGTCGCAGTTTATGTTCAAACTCTCTTAAAACTAAACTACTACACTTCTGTCACGTTTTACGTTTAAACTCTCCTAAAATATAAACACTATATTTCTATCGCGATTTACACTTAACAAAATTCAGTTTTTTAAATTCGTTGTTAACTGTTACGGTTTATGAACAGATGAAGTTAATATCTATACCAAATGAATGTTATTGTCCAAATTTACAATGTCAAACAAAAAAATTTAACGTTCTTGCGATGGACATGCATTTAGACCCTAATTAAAAAAAAGGCATAGGACTGTCTCATCTCTTACTTTCCATGTATAATTTAACATACAATAGGATTAAAATAAGGTGACTAATATACAAGAGGGTGGTGGCAGCGGGGAAAAAAAGAAAAGAAAGAAAAAGGCACGTTACGTTAATGTTAAAGTACATGGATTAATTTAAATAATTATACTTATTAGAGAAAGTGAAAAGGGACGGAGCTGTTCATTTAATTTGGATGATTATAAAATTGCTTTGAGCAGTTGAGAAACCTTTAATTATGACCAAAGATGCCTAAAGACATGGTAACACCTTGGCTTCATTAATTTGGTCTGCCATGCATTTTGATACTATTAGTAGTATATATAGAAGATGATGACATTAATTTGAATATTGTTAAATCTAAGCTAAGCTAATTACTTTAATTATATAAGTGTGGCACTTTAATTTATTGGAAGAATCTTTGTTAAGATAAGAGAAAATTGCAACTATATTATCTATCTTAAACCAATTCCATAAAAGCCATGAGATTTACGAGAATTCTTTATGTAGCCACCGGGAATTGAATGAACATACGTAAGTACGTACTCTCGAATCAACTGTACTGTTTAAATTTAGATTATCTAAAATTTAAATTTTATTTTAAACAGTAAAATATAATTTTTTATTATTTATTTTATAGATAAAATTAAAAGAAATAATTTAAAAATAAGAGATCATATTTCTTTTAAAATAAAAATGTAAAATTTAAAAAATTTAAATTTGTATCGATTAACTAAAAATTTAAGAGCTACTTCGAGACGGCAGATTTTTATTTAGCTATTAGTGTAGTATTAAATTATATACAATTTTTTTTATGGAGTTGACTTTTATTATTATATTTTTACAAAAATATTGTATATGTATATTAAAATTGGTTACAAAAAGAAGGGGATCTTTTTTTCAATCTATTTTTTACTTAGCAACAAGATAAGAGCGCATGTATATATATAAACTGAATTGGCCAATGAAATATTAACGACTAGTATGCCTATATTTTCCATAGCCACAGTGATTATGAAGTGATATGAAAATTAAAATTATATTCTTTTATATTTGTCGAAAGGCGATACGTCAGATCTAATACATGATAGTGACTTGATATAATTAATAAGATCGAAATTAGTTATGAAATAGTCAGAAGATATTGAATTGATGCGTTTATTAAAATTTCTGGTACAAATATCTCATCATTATCATCCTAAAAAAAATTATTATCGTTACTATCAGCAACATACTCTTCATTAGACTCCTTACCATCCACGTCTATGTCTGCCGTTGGACTAGCACAATGCAACAGTAATAGTACAAGAAGTAGGCCATCCTGAACAAAATTTAAATGGCTAAATCTACCGCCACTAACATCACCACTTCTGTAGAAAGCTTCATCATTTGTTCCGTTATGATTCTTCCGTGGATGTCAAACATAAAGCACAGATGTTCATCACTATGGAGTCAAAACAGACGAAACAAAAAAATCCTATTTTCCATAAGTACTAGCAATTTATACCCAACTCTCTTCCAATTTCTTTTATCCTGCTAGCACTGATGTTCCTTAATATTAGACTTTAGCTCAGACAAAGAATGTGTGCAATAAAATAGGATTATCACACTCAAATATCTCAAATATGACAATTGAGATACATACAATACATACTTATAACCACATACCCACTACCACTAGACATTTTTTCTTAAGTTTTGGAAGAAAAACAGAAGAGAAGTGAAATGTTTGTGGAGAACAGAAATAGTTGCAGGCCATTTTATAGCTGCTCAAAATTTGCCGTATTGAATCTCGTTTACAGTATAAACGAAATAAGTCTGTATATATCTCGTTTATATTGTAAACGAGATACGTGTTGATCGTTATCTCACACGTATCACGTTTGCAAACATGATAGGTCGACTTTGTAATGTGTCTTATTTATAGTGTAAACGAGATAAGTAAATCAATGCAAATCAATAAAAACACTCCAAATTATTTATATTGATAAATAAAATATTTATTTTATTAATTTAAAAATTTTTTATATATAAATAATAATTATTAATTGAAATAAAACGTAAATACAACATATATACTATTTATTATTTTGTGCGAATCTCCGGATATATATATTATATCCACGATCTAATAATCATATTTTTAAATTGCAGATTGATTACAAAAAAAAACCATAAATTTATGAATGTGATTCTATCTATAAACATTTCTACAAATAATAGGATAGTAAAAGCAAAAAAATTATATACAGAATTTTAACATTATAATTTTCAATCAATTATTTAGTAATTAAATCATTTTTCCTCCAAAACTTACGGATCTATAAAAACATCTTTTGAAAAATTTACTTAATGTTTTATTATTCTTAACGAATTATAAATTAATTACAAAATTTATATTCTATCACTCAAAATAATAATAGTATAATAATGACCATTTTATTAATAATTTATGACTTTATGAACAAAGATAAATTTTATGATTTTTATAATTTAGTATTTAATTTTTGTCTAATTTATTTTTATGACAAATTTTAAATATTTAATTATTATTTATTTTTATATTTTTAAAATTAAATATTAATTTTAATTTTTTTAATAAATTAGATAAATATTTTTAGACACCGTAATCGTCACTATAAAAAAAACTCAGATATCGAACTGGTACTTATTTTAAACTTTTAGTTGGGTGGAGTGAAAGTCACCTAGAGATCACTGTTCCAAGTCAAACCTTTTACCAAACGTTTAACCCCATCTCTCACAATAGACTTCTTGTCAACTCTTTAGGATCAGCGAAAAAGATGGTTCATCTATATTTTATTTTATGGATTAAGAATTTGGTGAGAATTGCCTTACTTGTTCTTTTTCCTACCCTCTACTTCACGCCTTATGTAATGTTTATAATAGATATATGATTAAGATAATTATGTATCAATTTTTTCGCTGACATATTATATATCAAATTAATGCTAAATACTAATTATGTAATCTAAAAATAAGTAACAATTAACACTGCTTACATTTTCTTCTACTTTCCTCTCCTTTCTTTCTCTACATATTTAACGGGCTATTTACTTATTTAGTAAGGAAATAGTTATTAGTTACTTTTAAGTTGTATGATATTTTTTTATTTATTTTAAAAAAATTATATGTACAGTGCTTTAATTTGATTCAAAGTATATAGGAATTGGGCAGAATGCACTTCTCTAATAAAAAAGATTGAAAGAATAGAAAAGCAAAAACTTATTAACATTTATGATGTACCAAGGCTAGGTACAAAATGATATGAAGAACAACTGCTCCTTATTGTGTTGTTATTAATGACAATTGACAAATCACTTTCTGTCACTTTCTTATACTCCTTTTAACTTCTTAATTTTTGCAACTTTTCTGACAAAAATTCCCATTTCATGCTTAAGCCTTAAGTACAGCAAACATCTCTACATATTAGTTATTAGTGCCTAATTAATTAGCGAGCAAGAAAGTGGTACCAAGTCAAAGAAGCAGATGCATTATACTTAGCAGATTAATTTTATATGAATGTATATACCTTACCTTTGAAATGTGTCTATTTTACCCCGCTATAATAATATTCGATTTCATACATAAGTTCAGTAACCAGTAGCTCTAAATTAATTAATGCTCGCATATTATATGTGGCCGCATAAAAACAAATTTATATATGTTAGCATTTAATAAGTTGAAAGGAAATATTGTCATCGGGCACCCTTATTTTCATGATTATAGACATCACTATCTCGCATTATCTGTTACTACGAAGAAGAATTTTTTTTCGTTCTTTCCTTCCATGTCTTGCATTTGGCACTTTTACCATTTTGACCAAACCTCAAAAAGGTTGTGGCTCCCACGCCCCAACTTCGCAACCAGCAGTACAATACTACAATGGCCCCAATACAATAGGCTCCTAGGCCCAAACAGGTAATTTTACCGCGCGCAGTAGGCAATTTTTGTTCTCAGTTTATTTCTAAGGTACTCAATTTGCTATTGAAGAGTGTTCGTTAAAGATATTATTTATGACAGACATGAAATAATAATGGTTCTTTTCTAAATTATAATATATTTTTATAGATTCAATTCAGTTTAATTGGGTTATAGGACTAATCAGCATTCAGCAATAGAGAGTAGCGTAATAATCATGGATAAATGCGGGTTTAGTCCTTCTAGTTATTATGAGACTTGTATTGATTGTTCAAAATTTTTTCAAAATAAAAGAACCGGATATTTTTTGTTTAATTAATTTTCCTGAGAACAATTTCTCTCATAAGATAGTTGGAGGAAATAAAAAAAGAGAATGATAAGAGTAATTTGGTTAATGTTTTTGGATATTGGATAAGAATTGTTGTAATTCTTTAATATTAAAAATTATGATATTTTACAAAATTTTAAAAAATATAGAATTCACATAATGCAAATTGTCAAATCATTTTTTTAATTATAAAGATAATACATAAATAATATATTATATTATTTTAATATTAAATGATAATATGCAAATTATATATTATATTATTTTAATATTAAATTATAATACATAATTTACATATGATAAATATATAAATTACATATTGTCAGTACAATACGTGATCTGCATATTGTATTTACATATAATAGAATAGAATGACACCTCTAAAATACGGTAAAGAAATTGTTTGGAAAATAAATTTGTTTATACAGCGAGCGGGGAGCCCAACACTTTCCACTCCAGGGGACAGCAGTCAAAACTCAACTAAAAAAAAAGTGATTGTTCCCAAATAGGGAGGGTAATATCGTACTTTCAATTGTTCCCAGAAGGCACAGTGTGATTGTAGTGAGAGAATGATTTCCGTTGAAGAATGGCTTGCAGAGTTGGCAATGTCGTTCGTCTCCCTCACCACACCGATCCGTACGCTTTCTCTCTCTCTTTCTCTCTTTCACTGTCTCACTCTTCCGTCTCTTCTCTTTGGCAGTTAAGCTGCTCCAATCCACAATCCCACCCACTTCCCCTCCCATCCCAATCCACAACAATAAAAATCCAATCTTTTTTTCTTTCTAGCTGTAACCTTTCTCTCTCATCATTCCCCTTCATTTATTGCTTCCTTCTCATAGCACACCTATTCATTCATTGATTCATTGTTCATTTCACTACTAAATACATAACCAGTAAACTCTCGGGTCATCACTTATCAGCTGTAAAGAAACTGAAAAAAGAATTTTCTTCTTGTGGGTATTTGAGTTAAGAGGAGGAAGAAGAAGAAGATGCCACTGGTGAGGTTGCAGGTGAGGAATGAGTTTGGTTTGGGGCAGCCTGAGCTCTACAGAGAGGCCAACAGGGAAGACCCTAAGGCGGTGCTTGATGGTGTCGCTGTTGCTGGCCTTGTTGGGATCTTGAGGCAACTTGGTGATCTTGCTGAGTATGTCTTCTTTCAATATCTATTTTCTTCTTCTTCCTTTTCCTCTCTAATCTGTTTTACCTGAAAGGTGTGAAATTTTCTTCAATTTTTTTGCTACTACCCTTTTTGGTTTTGGTGGTTGTTAGGGAAGTGGGGTTGGTTAATTCCTCTGGTTTAAGAGGTTTTTAATGGGATTGCTGGGGGTTAGCTGGTATTGGTAGTTGCCTAATGTAGCTGAGCTTTTGTTTAGGAAGATAGACACTTTACCCGTTTACCGTTGAAATTGGATTTCTTTCTTGGTTTCTGAGCTAAATTTCAGTGCTGTTTGATGGTTTGACATTTTTTCTTTTAATAATAATTAAAAAACTAAGTAGCTTTCCCATTTGAGGTAGTTAAGCTTTGAAGACAATTTCACAAGTCACTGTTCACTACTGCTATACTGTGATTTCTTTTGGTGTATCTTTCTTAACTCTTTTTAGCCTCTCATACTTTGGGTGGTTCATGAGTTCCAATGGTTACGAGGAATGAATTCGACTGAAAAATGCTCTTTTTCTCTGATTATGCTAGCTGACTCTATTTTCTGAAGTGTTATGCAACCTTTCTTCATCCTTAAATTTATGCTGTTGTTTGCTTCACATGGAGCTGGAACCACTATACCCTGTACTGTCCTTGTTCATATGTATATATCTACACGATTTGCTATTGAAATTGCAGCAGGAAATGAATACTTTTGTTTCTAGAGGATTCCTTCCCTCCATCGAAACAGCTGTAGATAGTCGATACTATAGGGAATATGACTATTTTGAAAGGCATTGCACATTTACCTAGTTTTCACCATATTTGGACCTCGATTCTCTGATATAAGCCATCTTCTACCCTACTGTGTATTTTGATCCAATATGGCTTTCACAATTGTCATTAGACTTGTTGCCAAGGTTGAACCTCAGAGCAGTTCAGTTATATACAATTTTAAATTCTAAAATCCTTCTCTACTATTCATATTATGAATGACTAGTCAAAATAAGAAGTTCCGATTTGCCTTCTGGTATTTACAACTGATGAAGCTTTTATGAAAATGTAGTTTCGCAGCAGAGGTTTTTCATGGTTTGCAGGAACAAGTAATGACAACTGCTTCTAGGAGCCGTAGATTGATGGTTCGTGTTCAAAACATTGAGGCTTCCTTACCGCCATTGGAGAAGGCTGTATTGGCACAAACAAGTCACATACATTTTGCTTATACATCTGGTACAATTTCTTTTGAGCAGTTATTTCGCCCTGTGTGGATTTACTGGAAATGGTTCCTTGGAATCTGAAAATGATATTTTCTTTATGCATGGTTTTGCTTTTGAAAGATAGAGTCATTGTATTTCTCTATATAGATAGATTGAGCCATCTGGCCAATCGCTCTGTAAAGTTTCATTTGCTTTGGGTCTGACATTGTCAATACTTAATATGATGACCCCCTGTTAGCTTGCATGCCCTTAAATTGTTAGGAGAAATCTAAATATTAAGAAAACCAGAATTACAGTGATTAGCTGATTGTCATTGTCTTTGATAAGTTCAGAGAGTTATAGTATAATGATGTGATGAGGCTTGACTGTTGTTGGATATTGACAGCAACTCATTATTTAGTGCTGTAAACATGCTATAATGATGATTTAGAACATGTGTCGGTTCTAGTGCCTTGGTTGGCAGTGAGCTGGAAAGTGTGAAAGATGCCAAAGCCCAATTCATAACCTTCTCTTATACCATTGAGACATTTATGTTTACTCAAATTAATGTTAACCTGATTCAGCACGTATTTGAGCAGGCGAGTGACTGTGCACTAGCATGAAACGTTCTTAATGTACAGTCAATATAACTGTCATTAATGAAAATCTGTTTCCTTTCAGGTTGTGAGTGGCATCCACGCATAAAAACTGCTCGAAATCATTTCATTTACAATGACTTGCCGCATTTTATAATGGATTCATATGAAGAATGCCATGATCCTCCACGCCTGCATTTTCTTGATAAGTATGTTGAAATTTCTTTCGAACGCCTCCTTTATACTAGATGGTAAATTATAGCAGTCTCGTTCAAATATGGACCAATACTATAGCAGTCTCATTTTTGGCTTTGGAAGTGTCAAGTACTGCAATACTGCTTAAATTAAGTTTCCTGTACTGATTGGTCATCTTTTTCCTGTGTCAAATCAGATTCGATACTGGTGGCCCCGGATCTTGTTTTAAGAGATATTCAGATCCAGCCTTCTTCAAGAAAGCATCAGCAGATTCAGATGAGATATACTCTGAGAAAACTGAAAAGGCTAGAAAAAGCCATAAAAACAAGGTATGATAATTTGATTAAATGATCTCAATGGAATATTATTTTTGACCGAGTTTTGTTCCTGTCAATTTCTTTGCTAACAATTTGTTGGTATACAAAATATATTGAACAGAAGAAAAGGTCTTCACGGAAGAATGGAGAACTTTCGAGGCGTGAACAGATGCATAGCAACAGGAGCAGGTATTACATCCATTGTTTATTGCATACTTATTCTTCGTATTGTGTTATCACAATGTTGTAATTCAAACTTAAATGTTTACTGGTTTATTGGCTGCTCAGAATGCAATTTATTTCTCCTACTGCCAATGGGCAACTCTCTTCCTCACAATCAGCCACCACAATAGATATGAAAATGAAATCAGATATGGAAGTTCGTTCAAGTTCTTTTGATTCAAAGGCTGGTGCTGGCTACATTGAATGTGTTTTCCATCCAAGCTACTCTGTGCAATCTAATGAGCAGGATCATAGGGAACCACCCTCTTCAAGGCCAACACAGAAAACCGCCGCTTTTCGGTCAGTGTCTCCTCTTATAGATGATAGTGTTTCACATGGTTCATTGGAAAAAAAAATTGGGTCTAGTTCATCTTGTGTTACTTGGGATCAAAAGGAAGACATAGTGGAATCCACAAGTCAAGCTTCTGTTAAAGATAATACTCCTGAGAGGATTCAGGAAAAGCATGACTATGATGTGCTTGCAAATGAGGATGTTAACATACCAAATGTTGATTGTCATGATATCCTATTTGATGAAGAAAGCAACCAAAAACCAGACTACAGCAGGGTTCAAACAGATGATGTTGACAGTGAACCTGATAGTTATGTGGATGCTCTTAACACTATCGAATCAGAAACAGTTGAATCAGAACTTGAAAATGAGTTTGCTTATGAAACAAAACCCGAGGAGCAGGAGTTCACCCATCCTGTTATGCACGGGAGGATTGAAAATGAAGTTTCGGAAGCTCCACCTAATATATTCAACAATGATTTATGTGATGCTGTTACTCAAAATGGGTATATAGTTTCCTTGAATAAAGAAACAGGAAGGGATTTCCCTGAAGCACCTCAAGAAAATCATCATCTAAGATCAGAACCACATGAACCAGAAGTGGCATCGGTGAGTCCATCAGATGTTATTGATGGTGAAGAAATGATTGGAGACACGGATTCCCTAAATAAAGAAATATTCAGCAATTTGTCTGACTCGTTGCAAGATCCTTCTGTCAGATCAGACCCACATGAATCAGATTTGGGACCTTTGAGCCTATCAAATGTTCCAGATGGCCATGAAATGACCAGTGAAGCCGTTTCATTAAACAAAGAAACTTTCGGGAATATCCCTGGTTCACCACAAAAGATTGCTTCTGTGGGATCAGTGTCAGATGTGTCTAATTTGGCCTCTATGGATCAGCTGGATTTTCCAGCTAGTGATGAAATGACAAATGTAGCTGATTCTCATTCCTTTGAGAGCCCCATCTGTGAACAGGTTCCTCTCACACGTGAAAGTTCTGTTTTGGATCACCCGATATGCACAGATTCCTTCATTGGGTCTCATACTGCGAAAGATACAGTCTCGGTCGATGATACTGTCTCAGCCCACCTTGAAGTTGATACGTCACTTTCTGATTCTAAAAGCTCTAATTTAGCAGAAGAAGTGGGCAGGATTGACAGCAATAATTGCAAATCTGAAGAGGCTCCTAGAGAGTCTTCTAGTGACCGTTCAGTGAGATTCTGGACAAATGGTGGATTGCTAGGACTTGAACCATCCAAACCTCCTGACTTCAACACGTCTAGTTCCTTAAGTCAAGGTTCTTTGCCCACAAAAAGTGAGGTGGATGTCGGTTCACATAATAAATCTATGCAAAAAAGCAATGGTTATAAAATGGGACAGGATTTACCAGACGAGGTTGTTGAAAGGATTTTAAAGGAATCAAGTTCTAGATGCTTAACATCAAACCACAATGATGATCAGGCTTGCATCTCATCAAAGAACTCTGGCAGTTCTCAGCCGAGTAATGTATGCAGTCAAACTGAGAGGAATGCTTTGGGGGAGATAAGGGTAAGTTCCCCTGGAAATGTTCTCCCATCTGGCCCTGAACCCAATCATGGCAACAGTGAAAACTCATCACGGGTGTTTGGACTTGGTCATAGATTGTTACTAAATAGTTTTCAACGTAAAGTTTCTCTTGATGAAAGATCTGCGACTTCTAATTCTCTGAAATCTATTTTATTGGACGAGAGCGTACAAAATGGCATTGCAAAGCAGTCACTTCCTGAGGCAACTGTCAAAGAGAAAGCTAATCCCGGATATCCTATAGATTCTCTTCCTCCTTCGCCGCCGCTCGAACATATGAAGATATCCTTCCATCCGGTTAGTGGACATGAAACCTCCAAACTAAAACTGAAATTTCCTGAAGGCAGTAATCATCGTGAACATATAAGGGATATGTTTCCGTCATTCCAGTTGGTACCAGAGTCTTCCATTCCTCTAGATGATGCAGGCTCTCACTCTGATGGCGATGACACTTTTTGTAGATCTTCTCCTTATTTATCGGATGATTGTCTTAGCCCCCACTCCGATGATAATTCAGATCAGTGGGAATCCGAGGAAACTCCCGAAAGCAGTGACCATGGGGTATATGATTCTCCTCACAGAAGGTCATCAAGTGAATCTATGCTAAGTACAAAAGAACACGGTGGACTTTCCCATGACGCTACGAATGTCGAACCTTATTTATCTGTGCCTTCACTTGATTTCCCAAGTTTTGAAAATGTAAATCCTGTACTTGAGAGAGAAAGTAGTAAGCAGTCCCAAGACAATAATGCTGTTGTGCTCCGAAGTAATCCTGAGTCTGCACCGCCACCTCCACGACCACCGCCTCCTCCGCCAACACAATGGAGGGTCTCAAAACCACAGTTGGATACAACAAATGGGACACAACATTATGTGTCTGAAGATTCGGAGCATATTCATGATGGAAGTCTTCCACAGTCTACTCTGTTCCAGCAATCTAGGCTCGCCAGGGTTGAGCAAATGCAAATTAACGACGACAATTACCACTCTCAGGACAGCATTATACATAAGTTGAAGGATAAGGTAACTTTAGCTTGCTTATATTTCTTGAACACTATATGCAACCATGTTCAAATATATATGTACAAGGATTCAGCTGTTTAGTCCTATGTGCAGCTGGATATGCCGAAGCTGAAGAGTCCGAGGGAAATAAATCAGTTGAGAGCTGCAAAGGGAATGGATGAAAGAGAAGATTTCCTACATCAAATCAGAGCAAAAGTAAGTAGCTACTTAACAATTAATTGCATTAAGAGCAGCAAATATTGAATATGGTCCTCCAAAGAGTACAATAGTATCAATTGTTGAGTGTAGACAACAGCAATGTAGAACATGAACTTGCAAAGTTAATGATGGATTTTTATTGTATCTGACTATGCATTGTGCTGTCAAATATTGGTTCAGTCGATGAACCTGAGGCGGACAGCAACAGAAAAGCAGAATAATGCAACCGCCATGGGTCCTGCCGCCAGCGACAAAGTTTCAGCAATTTTGGAGAAAGCTAATGCAATCCGTCAGGTAATTGTGTAGTTCAATTTTGTTACCTCTCTTTTGCATTATATTGTGTATCTAACTAACTTAATATCCATAAATTGAAAAAACTACAGGTGGTTGCTAGTGATGATGGAGAAGATGATGATGATGATGATACTTGGAGTGACTCCTAATTTTAGCATTAAATTTTCTCCCTTTTTTTTATATATATTTTCAATTTTTGGGAGTCCTCTGTGCCTTTGAGCCTCTTGAAAGTGAAGTTTGTGTGAATAAATCTGTGTATTAGTAAAGTGTAGTGCAGCATCTAGTTTATCTAATTTTATTGTCACCTGAATTTATTTCTTCAATCTTCTGCAGCTTATGCTTTTAAATTCCATATAGTTTTCCACCGCCTCATTTTTCTAGGTCTCCATGCACGAAGACTATGTCCAAAAGGAACTCGGTAAATCCTTAATTTCCATTACTCACTTGCATCCTTAATTTTCATTTATTTATTTATATATTCAGGAAAGGAATTTGCTGCTTGTGCTTTCATTTTGGATATGATTCGACATTCTGATTCTTAGTGAAGGCTTGGCGATATATTTTTACTAGAAAAAGGGAAATGATTTGGGATTTGATTGGTCAAAGATAATGAATGATTTGGATTCATGTAAAAAACACTAGTCAGATACACATCTATTTGTACCTCGCCACTAAGCCCAATTTATTTTCTCCAACATGAGGTGTGCCCAATAAAGTTTTAGTTTCGAAAATTTTAAGAGTAACATATGTACCCAAACAAAAAAAATAAATAAAAGAAGAAGACCATATCAAATAATTTATAATTCAATATACGGCAGCTTAATAGTTAGCTGTTTAAAACTAAGCAAAATGAAACCTTTATTTGCTGATTAATAGAGGATCTTGCTTTTTTACTTTTGTGGACTTTTCTTCTTTTATTATAATCTTTTTCTTTCCTGATTAGTAATTAATAGTAGCAACTTGCGCGAAGAAACCTGCCATATTCATTTAAAGAAGTCTTTGTTTGCGAGAATATTCAACTATGTTAGCTACCCTAGTTAGATTACAACTATAATAAATAATTTCATAACTAAACCCTACACACATATACCAAATAAAGGAATAAATGCACTCTAGTATACATCCTAATCAGGTTGTAAGTTCCTTAGCATTCATTTACTTGTGTTTCTTTCAAAATCAATAAGGCTGCTCCACTTTTCATTATGTATATATGAGTATTGGAGTAGTCATGAAAGAAAGGATCATTCCTTGTCAACATTACAAAAGAGAGAAATGAGTTGGAAATGAGAACTTTCCAAATAATAATATCAATATATAAAGAGTCCTCTACTAAAGAAAGGGGAAAGTAGAACATATAAAATGTTGCATATACTAAAGTCTAAAAATAGGGACCCCATGCCTATGGTGCAACCTGAAAAGTGGTGATCATACTCCCAAATTAGATTCATTGAAACCCAAAAAGTTTTTGGTAGGAAAAGTTCTACCAAATACCATTTGGAGTATGCAATATACAACTTAATTGAGCTTCAACAATCAATATCCGCTGAAATTTTCACCATCTTAAAATCTAATTCGATACCGACCTGCGTAGTTCTTTATTTATTCGAAAAAAGCACCAAAAAGGTCAATGTTGGACCATTCATTTGGACGCATCTTAGCTAACTCACGAATAGAATATATGTAAGTCCATCTCGTTACGTTGCATCAAATAGTACCAAACTGATCAAGGCGAAGTTGAAATAATAAAATTTCAAAGTGTTCCTCATTTTGAATTTCTACTTAGTTATTTTGTTTCATCGGTAAATAAAACGAAATATCAAAGCTCCTTCCCCGAGCTTCATTTTCTGACTTCTTGTGTTTATTTATTAGTGGTTTGGCAATAGTATATAGAATTATATATCCTTATTAGCCATATGTAATAACATGAAAGTTCCTTTTACTAATAATCCTAATGATTTATTTGTTGAATTCTTTCTAATTTTTTTTCTACTTATTCTTGCTGTTGAGTTTCTTTCAAGGTGGAAATTTACTTGTAATAGACTTCATAAAAAGTTGTTTTTGAATCGCTGAGACATGTTACCATTTAGTTTGAAAAAAATCGATTTATTTTATATAAATATTAAAAAAAATTGATTTGGATAGATCAAATAACCACTTTAAAAAAATTCTGTTTTTTATGCGTGTTATCCCTAAATGATAAATTTGATATGTTCTTCTTTTTCATCTTTTTTACCAATCTTTCTTTAAATTTATCTTTTACTTTTATTTATTTAATTTTCGTCAAAGATATATATACAAATTATTTGAAAAAGTAAAGCTTGGTATTTAAAAAAAAATAAAATTTACGTTTTTGGTCTGAGTAGGAAAGACAAAAAAGGAAAAATTAGGAATCCAAAGTTGCAATACGAACAAAAAGTTATAAATGGTACCATTTGTCTCTGTTTTTTTACTAAATTTTTTCTTTAACATAACTTTTAAATTAAACTGTAAAAATATATTTAATTACAAATTTATCGTTAAATTAAATTTTATAGTAATCAACCAATTAGTTTTTATATTAGTTATAAAAAATTAAAAGGAGACGAATTTGATTATTTTAAGGACGTAAAAAAAGATAAAAGTAATTGTTTGTTCTAACTTAAATTAAATTTTTAATTAAATTATTTGTATAAAATTAACTTAATTTTTTTAAAATCAAATAATAACATATGTCAGCAATTTAAAATTTTTTTATGTAAAGTCGACTACAAATAAATTATAAATTTCTGCTTTCTTTCTAACCCTTTGAAAGAAAAATAATTGGAGCTAACTATAACGCTCGAGCACTAGTGAAATTCAACATTAAGCCGTAGCTAAGTATCAACATGATCAGCTACTACGTTCACTGTTATTTCTCACTTTTCTTCCTTTTTCTTTATTTTAATTTAATTTATTCACACACTTTTTAATTCCACTACTCAAGTTTTGGCCTCTCTAGATATCACATGCGCTTCGTGCCGTAGACCATAAAACAATATATATTTCCTTAGATTTAAATCTGATTTCACTTTAATTAACTTTCCACGTTTGCTCTCAATATATACTTTTAATTAATTGACAAAAAATTAATAATTAAATTTTGGTATGCATTATAAAAATACCAATATTATTTAATAGCTGCTAATCACTTTTAGCTAGCTACCTTCATATACATCTCCATAATCTCTACAACCCCAATCCTAAACCTTCTCCATTAAGAATAATCAATCTCTCTCTCTCTCTCTCTCTCCTCTCTCTCTCTTTCTCTCTCTGAAATGGCTCCACTAGAAAAAACTGGAGAAGAAAGAGAAGGGATTAAACTGTTTGGCATAACGATCACGTTGCATGCAGCAGAAAGAAAAGAAGATGAGAAAAGCAGCAATGGTAGCGAAGAAGATGATGATCATGATCATGGAGAAGATCAAGAAGAGATGATGAAGAAACCAAACAAGATCATAGCATGTCCAAGATGCAAGAGCATGGAAACCAAGTTTTGTTACTTCAATAACTACAACGTTAATCAGCCTAGGCATTTCTGCAAGGCCTGCCACAGGTATTGGACTGCCGGAGGGGCCCTTCGCAACGTCCCGGTCGGTGCAGGCCGCCGAAAGGGTAAGCTGCCGTCCCCTGCCGCCGCTCGTCACGGTGGCGCCATCTGTGATTCATCATCCACTGTTCAGAAATTTGGATTAGATGATGAAGAGGGGTTGGTTTTGGACGAGTGGGATGTTGCCACCGTCATTCACGGTGGTTTCCGGCAGCTTTTTCATCAGTCGTCTAAACGGCGGAGGACGAGCTCTGAGGATGCTCAACCTTGTTAAGTTATTTTTCTCTTCTTTTATTTTGTAAATGGATTATCTGTGAAAGTGTATTTCTTTTTCTTCGGAAAATACATTTTCCTTTATTTCAATTTTAACTTTGATTTGTTTTTCTTTTTCTTTCTTTCTTTTGATTTATCAGGTTTTTTTAGATAGACAAAAAAAAAAACAGTTCGAATTTATCTTATTTAGCATTAATTAATTATCACAACAATAAATAAATGTTAAATAAGATAAATTATAATTGGTTTTAGCTGATTTTTTTTATTACCAAACATTTTTGTGTTTTTTAGTGGCCTATCCTCACAAAAGATTACTGATAGGAATAATTAACTTTAATAAAGTGAACTAAATACACCACCGGCCTCTTCACAAATCTAGAATAATTTTAAATGAAAATCTGTTTTTATATAAAGTGAAAGAGTTGAATGTGTGTGTCCTATTTGTGTTTAATATAAACAAAAATAAAACTCTATATTTTATTAGGATAATATTTTGGTGGTGGGTGAAATTTTTTTGAAGAATAAAAATGATTTTTTAATAAAAAATAAAAAAATTATTATCCACATATTTTTAAAATTTAATAACTTTTTTTAATCTAATTTTACTCTTCTACCATAAGATTCTTTAATCTTTATTAGAGTATTAGTGTTTTTAAATTAAACTTCGTCATGTCGTACCAAATTGAATCTGAAAATACATTCTAATACACCACTCTAATTATATCAAAAGGAACTTTTGCAATTGGAGATAAAAGAAAAAAGCCAAGCGAAAACTCTAAAGAAATTACTAACTTCACTTGCTAGTATACTTAATTGACCTAATGAATAGCATAAGTTTCAAGTATTCTATTTCGTTTCAGAATAAGAAGTTTTGATTTGCTAACTTTAATTTGGGAATTACTTGTACGCTTCGTTATACTTAATATTATTAAAATGGTGTCGAATAGTCCAAAAATATTTGATTATATTCTATTTCAGATTATTTTTCTGCCCTATATAGCTAGTTCGTATATAAAATTACGATCTAATTCAAGGGCATTAATCATACAGCTAGATTTCAACGCAATAGAAAATTAGAAATGGTCAAGCGAAAGAAAATAGAGATAAGATTTGAAGAAGTAAACACGCTACTTAAAATTAAACACACAAATTTTGATGGCGAATTGCAGTTTAATTATTCATTTCCCCCTCTCGTCTTAGAAAATTAAGGAAGCTATCGTTTTCGATTGTGCACAACGTGGTTCTGGAGGCCGGCTAATCAGTTTTCACTACATAATTATAAATGTAATTGAACATTAAATATTATGAAGTTGGTACGATAAATCATAGATTCCTTTCATGTTCTATTATATTCATTATTAATGAGGTCAAATTAATTTGTTAATGATGCTGACTACTTGCAATGCCAATAGATAGAAGAATAGTTTGTATTAATTAGTAGGTAATATTTTATTCGCCACTTAGTTTGTATTATTCATAGGTAGAAACAAAGCCTTCTTTAATTTCTATCTGTGAATAATTTAATTCAGCTATGGGCATCATATCCGCAATGCTAAGTATATATTAAAAATAAATTAAATATTTTTATACAAATATATTACTAATTAATTTTAGTGAGTAATTTTAATATATAAATAATATTTTTGGTATCATATATTATATATATAATGGAGTCAGGAGTCTTCGCATTTCGAGAAACAGAATTATTGATCGTATAATAATACCCATAAAGCTATTTTGTTGAAGACTTTGACGTATACCAGCCTGCATATGGAAACTAACTATGAAATAATTATGCAAGCATAATTGCTCCGAAAAGACTTCTATAACATGTACAATTAGTTTAATGAGTTAATAGTTAAAATCGTACTTGAAAAATATCTCAATCTTTATTTTAATTTTTAAAAGATAAAATTAATCAAATTAGTCTCCGAAAAATAATTGCGTTGATGGAATTCGTCCTTCCGTCATCTTAGTTGATGACGTAGTTAACGTTTGTTGACGTTGAACGTTAATTGACAGCATAACACACTCTAAAACGACGTAATTTTGTTCTTTTTGTCTCCAAAAGTTGAAACGACGTCGTTTGATGTCCAGAATGGGGTATTAAGCCGCATTTCTCCCCATCATCACCTATCATAACAGTCATCCCTCTGTTCGCTCTAAAAATCTCTTTCTTTTTTCTTTCTTTTTCAGCGTGAAATGCTTGTGTCTGAGGTACTGCATGGTGGCGCTGCGAGATTTTGTGCGGTTCAAAATCCTTAATTTGGAGTTCTTCCGGCAACACTTTTGCGAGATGGGTACGGTCAGGTAACCGGAGGCGGCGGTGGTGGCGTATGTTCTAATAATGGTGGCAGCGGTGGTTACTGTGACATGAGCTACTGTAGTCGTATTTTCTCTTCGGGTTTCATTTTTTTCTTTGGGTGCTTTATTTTCTTCGGATCGATTGCAACTTTTTATGGGTGGCTCACTTTCTCACTCGCTGTTCATGCGGGTCTTTCCACCGTGGGTTATCAAGAGGAGAAAGGATTCTTGGTCAATTGAAATTTTATTTGTAGAATTTATTGTGAAATTTATTCTGATTTTTCTCACATGCAAACCTATGTTAGTTTCTAATTTAAAGTTAGTAGTTTTGCTTTTATTCTGTTGTGATTTTTAGTTTCATTATTTTCATTAGATAAATTAATTTAAATTTTGAATGGGAAGATTTATTTTAATGTGGATTATTTTTTGTTCCATGGAAGTAAATGAATGACGGTGTTTGAGCGCAACAAAAATAGAAAAAAGAGAAGCCGATTGGGTCACGAAACTTAGCTCCTGGTTTAGCCTTCTTCCCCAATGCGTGAGTGAGAAAAGAAGAAGGCGATTGAGAGAGCGATGGAGCAATGAAAATCATGTACATGGGTGGCTTCGACCAGCGACAGCAAAGGTGACGAGATCATTGTGCAATGACAGTGAGGCTTCTCTATCAGCTGGAGGTGCGAGAAGAAGAATGAATGAGAACGCTTGTTTTTGGGATGAAGAATGCAAAACGACACCGTTTACTATGCTGCATTGTCACTTCACGTTTCAGGTTAACGGCAGTATCAAGAAATTAACGGAGGAACGAACGTGATTAAAAAAATTATTTAGGGATGAATTTGATTAATTTTATCTTTCAGAGACTAAAATGGAGATCGAGGTATCTTTTGAGGAGGATTTTGACTATTAACTCTTAGTTTAATTTATTTAAAATTAAAATATTTATCCAATAGAACTCGTGTCTCGACTCGTTTTAGGCTTTTTGCCTCGACTCATTTTATTAAATAGGTTAGATTTGAATTTTTTAAAAAGTCTATTGTTAAAAAAGTCAGACATATACTTTAAAAAATGCCTACGAAATTTATTGGGCCGGTTCGTCAAAATATTTTTTTATAAAAATAATTTATTCTTAATTTAGACTTTCAACTTTTCACTTATATTAAACAAAAAAAATCAATAGTCAAAACTAATTAAGATCGTAGCTTTTTTGCTAAAAAAAGTTTATGAATTATAAATATGATTATGATACATAACTTACAATTAATATATAAATGAATTATGTTTTATAAATTATAATTTAGATCGGTTCGACTCACTTATTAAGATTTTTTAAATATATTATTTTAAACTCTAATTCACGAAATAGATTTTTCAAATAAGCTCGTGGACTTGTCGGATTTTAAGCAGGCCAGGTTCGAACTTAAAAAAAAAAAACTTATGAAAAGATAATAAACCTAAGTTTGGATCATTTATTTATAACATAAATTAGGTTTGTCAAAACCAAAGTTTAGATCGGTTCGACCCACTTTCACCTGTAAATTCATGTGTGTAATTATAATTAAAAACTTAGTTTGAACAAGTAAATAACTTCTACAATGGTATATAAAGGTTTCAGGAGGCTTAGAAAAGGGAAGGAGATGAATTTATGACATTCTTTGACTTTGATTAATTAAGCCTTCAAACCAGAAATTAAACTTGGTTTCAGTTTGGTCTATGCTGCGGATTATGCAGGAGACAATTTTGTTTTGTCTTATAAAAATAAAAAAAATAGAACTAAAGCAGAGAGGAAGAAGATGACACAATTATATATCCTGATTTAGTTGTTTTGTCCCATACAACTTACATCCAGTTTTCACCATAACATTGGTGGAATTTTTACTATCTTTTAAGTATTACAAACACCAATTCTCTAGGACTCGACGTAATCCTATCTGAGACACTTCAAGATCCAATGTGAACTTGATTTGGTTATGTAACTACCTAAATTAGACACATTAAGTACTTACCCAACTTAGCAAGGGATACCTCTCAGGTACTTGATACAACACCGAAAATACAACCAAAAGAAATTTAAAATTACTCTTGACTTTTCTCTCAAGTGTTTCACTCAACCTTTTTCACTTTATGGCTTTTTCACAATATCTTTCTATCTTGCCTTTTACCTCTTAAAGAAAACAAAGAAAGATATGCATTAAAACAGAAACACAAGCAGTAAACAATGAAGGAAATGATAATTCACAGCTGTGACTCTATGCGTTGAACCCAACTTCTAAACTCAAAACACTGTTCTTCATCTTGGTAGAATACTCCCTTTATTGTAGGTGCAATACTTCCAAGACTTCAAACTCAATAGTGAGAATTCACTCTTTGATTTTTCTCTTGGGTTCTCTCTCCTTCTTTTTCAACTGAAGTGATTGTACTATTTGTATGAGCTCTGTCTCAATATCTAGGGCTTACTTCACAAAATTAGCTTCTTGAATCTAGGACTAGTTGGGGTCTTTCTTCTTCTTTCTTCCACCATTCGCAAAAATTAGGGATTTAAAATTAGAGACAAATAACGTAGCTTCCTTGAAAAAAGATCTTCAATGGATTTGATAAATTCAAACCCTTAATCTTGTACTTTGACTCTAAAAAATAATCTCATCCATTGATTCACAACACAGATAAATAGCCATCATTTTTTTCATTATTTTCCGAAATGGTATGTGTAGAAGAAGGTAGGTTTCAATCAAGCTATCAACATGGATATAAGTGAAAATAATCTATCTTTGTCTCCTGATTAAGTTAGAGAGATCCTTTACTTTTGACTTCATTGAATTGACTTCTTCATCAAGAAGCTTTTTCCCCCTTTTTTTGTGTATTGTTGGAAAGCCATAACTTGCAATGAAGAACTGCCTTTTGTTTTTCGTTATATCCGAAAGACATCTAGCATCTCAACGGTTGATTTTGTACTTTTGGAGAAAACACATAGGTGATGTAAAAGATAGAAGAGAGAAAAGATAGAGTTTTAGTTCGGTGATTGTGAAAAGGTTTAGATGAAAATGAATTTCAAATTCTTTAGTTGGCATCTAAGTGAGTAAATGAAATTGGACATGGATCACCTAGTTAGGCCTTATGCTTATGTTTGGTCCAATTTTCTTTCTTCACACTAGCATTTCAAATTTCTTTTTCCTTTGGACTTCATTAATTTATTAGACCTATTTTCTTGCTTCTTGGACCAGGTTTCTTTCTTTCTTCCTTCCTTGTTGATTAGCTACTCTTTTTTTAGCTTGCTCATGATGATATAAGTTCAGTTGGAGCTTCTGGATTTGAACCATTATTGCCTTTGTTTGCTTGTTATTGGGCTGGTTTTCTTGCTCCTTGGACCTGTATCACTAATTAACATATCAAATCCAATTGAACTATTAACCCAACTTCAACATGTTTGTCATCATCAACTATTTGTTATTATTTACTAAACTCAATAGTATGTATTATTATTTAAGAGAGACTATTGTCACACTAAAAAATATATATATTGACACACCCTTATCATTTAATTTATGTGTACTTTAAATTTATATAATATAATTAGAGAATAAAATAAAAAATAAATCATTGATGATTTAGAATCTCTTAACATTTTCAGATGAAATAAACAGTATTTAATTTTTTTTGATATATACAAAGAATGCTTATTTTGAATTTATAGAAAGCCCTTTCACGAATTCTCAAAATTAATATGACATTACTTAAAAGTATATAAGTGTTTAATTTGGAGAGTCGATTTATGAATACAATTATTTTTTTTTTCATAAAATAAAGTGTACTTTGTCTTCGATTTGTTCAGGGAAAATAAAAATTATTGCGTGATTGTGAGGAATTAATAATTAGCTGTCTTCATATAGTTACATAACTCCATCAAAATGTTATATTAGGGGTCTGTCTAAAATCAATTCAAGCATTTTTTTTTTATAATAATTAGATTACATTCACATAAATTCCAACGGTTGAGGTTAAATTTATGTAAAATTTCATAAAGATTAAGCGAAAGGATAATAAGCGTTTCAAAATTCTAAAAGCAGCCTCCTTAGAACTCACCAGCTTCTCATCATTGGTATAATTCTCACTCAAAATCACAGAGAACGCAACAGTATTAACTAAAGGCCAAGACAAATCTCCAAAGAAAACACTATCTTCTTCTGATTCAAACACGAAAAAAACAAATCGTTTTTCAATCTATCAAAACCCTTTCGTAACAACCGATAAATCTGTCCATGAAAGGCAGCAGCATGGGCCAAACCGCCAGTCGCCACACAGCTTTCGCTCGGGAGAATCATCTTCTCCAATTTGTTAGACAAAAGGAAGCACTCTTCCTTATCCCACCCAAAAGCCAGCATAAATGATCCCAAAATCAGAGTCCCCAAGCCACGCAATTTACCAAAAGGGGCTATCAAAAGGGACTTCATGTGTATGTAATGGTTAAATTAATCAAAATGAGTCTGCAATTTTGTAGATTTTTTTTTTATTTTGATTCTATTATTTGTTGAAGATATTTATTATTTTATTGTAATTTTACTTGTAGTGCTTCCAATATTGCATCATACTAAAATAATTAATTTAGCCAAAATTGGAGATAATTGATAATAGAGATAATGTTAACTTGAAATAATACTTCAATAATTGATACTTTAATTTGATTCCATCGAGGAAGCCAAGTCCATTGCGGAGGTGTTTTGTTGAAAAATTAAGGATATAAGCTTCTTCTTGTTCTCGGTGATACCGGCATTCGTCTAAAGTAGTATTTCTCAAATTGATACTTTTAGAATTTTAAAATATATAATATTTTTTTGTTTAATTTTTAAGAAATTTTTAAAAAATTTAATCTCAAGCATTGGATTTTTTGTAAACATAATCCAATAATCTTAATTTCATGGTGCCTGAGAAGTTCCCAAAATACCCTAAAATTATTAAATTAAGAGTCCTTTTTTCTTTTGTATAAAAACCGCATATTTCTTACTCTTGAATTTAAGACACAAAAAGACAAAAGATCTACTTGGTGGTGAATAATAATTTTCCTTTATAAAGAACTACCTTCTCATTTCCAACTTCAATCCATTTAAAGTGCTAATTAATATATGTGACGGTATGATATCAAGCATTGCTATAACAGTATTATTACTCAAATAAAGCAAATTCTCTTATGTCTATAAATTTAATGTCAAATTTATCGAACTTATTTTTTATGATAAATTTTAAATATTTAAAAAATATTTATTTATATATTTTTTAAATTAAATATTAATATTTATTTTTTTTAATAAATTAGTTTAGTTTCTTAAACTGTCGTACTATACTTTTTTAAGTTAAAAAGCTCAATTATATAAATTACAATAATTGATAAAAAGTTAGATAAATAGTATTTTAATCTTAAAGATTCGTATTTTAAGAGATGATCATAATCTGACCACCAAAACAATTGTTACGAATTTCAGAATATAATTAGAACCAAGAACATTTTTGAACCATGTGTGAATAATATGAATTAATAGGATTAAAAAAATAAATTTAAATTAATAACATTAAATTAAGATGTAGTATATTTTTATTTGATGAGTAATTATTCACGTTGTTCAAAATAGTTATTGTTTACCTAATATTTCTCATTAGAAAAAAAAGTCGATGAATTACGCAACCAAACAAAGAACTCAACTCGAAAACAGAACTAGATAGAGAGAAGAGTTAAGAGAGTAAGAAACACATGCATAATACGGATATTTAGTTGAAACGATTGAGAATCCTTTTCATTGCATTGCAAGCTGAAATCAGCAGATTACATGATAGAGATAATGAAACAGCTAGCTAGAGAATTAGAATTTGAAAGGGATTCGAAGAATGATCAACTTTATTATTACAAAGAAAGAAAGTTGTGGAAGGTTTGGGTCTTAATTAAGAGTCGCTGGCGGTGCCATTGGCGTTGAGGCCAAGCTCCTTGAAGATCTGAGGGCATTCAGCGAGAGGAACAGCCTTCAAGAAACCAAGAGGATTGGCTTCGCGGACGGCGGAGACAATGCCGTTCTTGTGAGTAAGGGAAACCCTTGAGGCAGTTTCCAAGTTAGCAACCTCACTCTTGATCTCATTGCAATCCTGTCTTGGGCTGTCAATCAAGAAAACCTCGCACAACTCTTCCTCGTGATCTCCCTCAACCTCAATCGAGTATTTTCCTGCGGCATCTGTCATCACGTCCTTCACGTATGTGATGGTCTCGTTTGCAGCTACCTTGCACTCCAGTCTCACGGTGGCGCCTGGCAAGAACTCGCTCACGCGGCTCAAGAACTGGATGCGGCAGGTGTCGCAGTAAACTTTGCCTTCAACAAAGAATTTGTCATAGCCATAGGCCGAACCAACAACGGACATAAGGCAGAGAGCTGCAATGACCATGATGGTGGACTTGGCCATTTTTCTCTTCTTTGTTTTTGGTTTTATTACTGCTCTTACTCTTTCTTATTTGTTGCTTTAGTGATTGAGGGTGGGATGATTTGCAAATGCCACAGGACCCCCCTTTTATACCTCACTAATGCTTATGGTTTGTTATTTTCATGTGGTGGGAATTCTTTTTTGACCCGGTTTTCCCTCCGATCCTTCTCTTTCTATTATTCTCACCTCAATAACCGCTCCTCCTACCTACTTTTAGATTGCAATTTGTATTCGATCATTCATGTGTTACTTATCATTTATCAATGACATCATCATTATTTAAGAAGAATATATAAGGTACAATATATAGTAGCTGAAGTTATCATTTTGACCATATATCTAGGATTCACATATTTTATCATATAAAAAAATAGAAAAATGCTATCTGTACACTAAAATTAGCCACTAATATATTTGTGTATAAATATATGTGTGGTTTAATTTATTTTTATAGTGTATTTATATTTCAGCATGTATTTTATACTGGTGGCTAACTTTAGTGGCTGATTTTAGTGTATACATAACATAATCTAAAAAAATATTATAATAATTCAATTCTATAAAAAAAATGGTAGTTCAATTATATGTTGTTTTATAGTTAGAATTTCACAATTATTTGTATTTAATAAAACTTTTAAATAAAAATAATTCTATTACATAAATTTTTTTCTTATAACTCATAAATATTTATTTTAGAATTTATTTATTTTATAAGAAAAAAAGAATTTTCAATGGAAAACGAAGTAAGTAATAACGCGAACACGTAGCTGAGGTTATACATCTCATTTTGACAATTTCTGATTATTATTATTATTAAAGGAAATAACTCTATAACAGTAGAGGACCGAAAATACCAAGTCCAACAGAGAAAAATACAGAAACAAGATTCAGAAAGAAAAATTCTAATATACTAATAGTATAATAAATTTTATAGCCTCATTCCTAGCATAGATGACATACTTATATGCCTCTTGCAAGCTGCACTCATCGTTCAAATCCCAGCTGACACTGTATGTTGTTTAAAGAACTCATAATATCCATGTAGCGTGTGTAAGTGACTGAATGTGTTGTGTAGCTGTGTAAAGCATGGATGTAATGCTAAGGATTGAAAACCGTCCAATTTACTTGATTAAAAAAAATTTTTTATAGCCCCATTTAATTAATTATAATAAATTATATATTTATTCAATTAAATAGATAATAGTCTCTATATAAAAATTAAATTATTATTATTATGAATAAAATATATTTTTGTCTTTAAATTTTTTTAAAAAAAATTAAATTTATTTTATTTTAATTTTATTCTAAATTTTTTTTATTTATATCAAATATATTTCTGACATCTCATTTTTTAAAAAAAACTTAAAGATTAATTTAACAATAATTTCAAAAAGATAACCTTAAATACAATCGAGCCAAACACAAAATTCTTGGCCTTTTACCAATGTGCAAACTCTTGGCATTAAGCATTTCTTTCATTTTTTTTAAGATAATTATTTTTATTCTTTAATAAAGTTGGTCCAAAACAAGCATCAAATATAATAATGACCCACATAAAAAAGTTCCACCAATACATTAAAAAACTATGTAACTGAAGTAATAAAAGGTATAGGTAAGGTCATCTTCAAATAGGGAAAATAGAAAGGTAATGCTTTCGAGCATCGTGAACAATTTTTACTGATAATTTCTGCTTATTTTTAAAAATTTGTTCATTTTTGGATTTTTAAATCTGCCAAAGTTTATCGGTAACTGCTGGAAGATAAATATCCAATAGCCTCTAAATTTTTGCTGAATCTAGACAAATTCATAAACAGTGTGAAATCGATTTGTCTGCTGAGTTACACCGTGGCAGATAGGCTTAACTTGAAAAATTCGGGTGTGGAGCTTTTCTTTAACTCGTAATCTATTATGTGTTAGCTTCTATAAAAAAATTTTTTTATCTTAGGTTGGCTTTTAAGCTCTATATTCCTTTTTTCTCTTTTAACCAGGTAATGTAGTCTTTTCTGTTTATAATTTATGTGTCAATAATTGTCTCTGTTATCGAGGGATTGAAATGTTTTTTTATTTTTGTATGATTCCATTGTCTGTTTAGTAGCATTAGTTCTGTAATTCACTGTGGAGTGTATTCTGTATTTACATTAGTTATAGGTGTTATTGAAGTAAACTCTTTGACCTATAAATTCTGTGTAATATTTATCATGCTGCCTCATCCTATTCTCTAGATAATGCCCTTTTTCAGAATTTTTCGACCCTCCAACACGCACTGTCAACCCCATGAGGGGTTGGTTCCTATCTCAGCCCATAAAAAACTAGAAAATCTGTAATATTTATTTTTATAAACCTTAGAAATAAGAAAATTAAGTTTAGTCAGTAATCTCCACTCTTGCTTAGCTAACAAAGCAAAGATTGAAGACTTTTAGATCCTTAAAGTTTAATTTGTCTTGTTCTTTCGGCCTACAAATAATTTTTCCGCTTATCCACTGCATCTTCCTTTCGCTTTCTTTTTTGTCTCTATCAGAATTACAAAATTTTCTTCTGAATTTCTTCGACAGCATTTCTGACAACTGAAAACAGTTTAAAGTGTAAAATAGTATAGCAATTGCAACAGTTTTTATTAACAACAATTTTAAAAAGATAATCTTAAATACAATCGAGCCAAACACAAAATTCTTGGCCTTTTACCAATGTGCAACTCTTGGCATTAAGCGTTTCTTTCGTTAAGTGATATTCTAAATATTCTAAATATTTTAAATTTTACAAATATTTTGATAAAAATATTTAGATTATATAATAATATTTTTAACAAAAGTAGTTAGTTAATAAATTTTAAATATAATAATCTAATTATTTATCGAGTAACAAAATAGAATTTAATTATTTTATATTTTTATATTGCAGTTTAAAATATTATTTTAATATAATTTTTTAATATTATAAAATTTTACATAATAATTAATCTTAATGAATAAAAAATACTCATATTTTTTGTATTTATGTATTTTATATTTTTTTATTTAAAAATAAAAAATTATATTGGCATTTAAAATATTATATATTAAAAAATATTTATTTTTTATGTAATAAAATATCTTATATTTATTAAAATCCATCATTACTCTTTTATATAATGTTCACATCTAATGCGCACAAAATTATTGTGTTTGTTTTAAACATACCCACTCAATATTATAGCTTCATTTATCATAAATTTCTTGAATATTTAATTACCAAGGAATACAATTGATGCAAATTAAACATTTTTAAAACAAATTTAAAATAAAATAAAACTTAAATATTTTAAAACTTTTGACAAATACTTTATCCTGTTATTGTTATACCTATTGAATTTCTTTCTAATGCCTATTTCCATTTGTCTTTAGTTAAAAAGTTTATACCTACTTGCTTTCTAAAAAACAAAAGGATTAAAAATACTTTTTTATTTCCATAAAATGATAATAAACGTCGATACAGATGACAAAAGCCAATATCCAAAACGTCAAGTCCCTAAAAATCTCCGAACATGTATTCACTATTGGCACAACTTTAAACCAACGTTCTTCACTGTAAATTGTTGAAAACTTGAAATAATGCAAGCCAGCATTCTTTTGGAAAGTTGTTAAGTCAAAATGAAGCAATAAACTAAATTACAGCCAAACACCCTGCAATCTCAACTGCAGTCTCCAACTAGCAGAAAAGAAATGCATAGAATGAAATGTCATCAAAGACCTATGGTTTGAAATCTTCTAGAGACCAAATTCATGTTCTATCACAACAGCCTAATGTAATGGTACCCTGCCAAGAGTTGCAAGCTTCTCTTCATGTTCTATTACAACATCCTAATGTAATGGTACACTACCAAGAGTTGCAAACGTCTCCTATGCACACCACAAACTCCTATTCAATATGTCATGCTTCACCTCACTGCAAAAGCAAAACATAACTTTGTTAGGGTAAAACAAGTAAACGCCAAATACCATATGCTAAGAGGCTACATAACCTACCTATGCCTTCAGTCTTCCCCTTGGGTAGCTTGTGCGGACTCTACCTTTTGTTCATCAGCTGTTGAAGACAGACAAACTTGATTGATCAGGGAAATCAGAGATATTGGAACCGGATAACAACGACCACAGATAGAAGAAGTAAACAAAATTCAACAGACAAATAAAAATGTGAAGGAATTCTATAGCTAAAGAATTTCATATGTTTCAGTTACATTGCAGACCAAGCTTCCATTAATAATATTACCTCCATCTTCAGGGATGTCAGAGGTCCACAAGGTAAGGTTGTCCCTCAGAAGCTGCATAATTAATGTGCTGTCTTTGTAAGACTCTTCGCTTAGAGTATCCAACTCAGCAATTGCTACATCAAATGCCTGCTTAGCAAGGTGACAGGCCCTGGAATATTAGGAGTACCATGTTAAATTTGTCAAACAGATTGGCTCAGACAATCGCACACCAAGAAGAAAGGGTAATACTATCAGGAAAAAACGGAATATTTGGCATACCTTTCAGGAGAGTTCAAAATTTCATAATAGAAAACAGAGAAGTTCAAAGCCAAACCCAATCTAATGGGATGCGTTGGAGGTAACTCAGCTTCGGCAGTAGTAGAAGCCGCCTGCAATATTCACAAATTTATCAACACTAACATGCAATGGTAGAAGAAAAATTGTTAAACGGTGACCTACTCATGCTAAAATTCCACACTGGCAGAACTTAACTGATCATAGATCAGTGACCAAAACACATGTACAACGAATGTCATGCCCAAAGAGTAAGCACACACTGTGCTCTTGGCTCCCGTCTCTCCTTTTTTACCGATAAATGTTGCTCAAGTGTGATTGGAAAGTTTTTAAATTGAGAAAATAATTCTATTAAGAAAGAATCCATTTCTACTTGAAACTGTCACTGTAATATGCAGCCGAGTTAGTTACTCAGGAATAAGTTGAAGTAAGTAACTAAAGGGTGACACGTTGGATAATTCATTTAGGGAGCTAGCTTGATAGCCTTTGTATATAAGCTTCACAAGGTTCACAAAGTCTTCTAGTTCTTGTACTCAATGCATGAATAAGAAAACTCTCCCTCCTCTGTTTTCATATCAGTTTCTCTCTATGCTAATTTCAACAGAAACTCAATTCCATGGTTTAGATTGCCTCTAATATAACAGTAGAATTGGATTCAAATTTTTAGTTTGGAATGACTTTCAAAATGAGTTGAATTATCTTCTTTTACAATTTTACCCTTGATAAAACCATTTGGACTAAACATGAAAATTGGAATTCTAAAATGAATTAAAATGATTAATTTTTATTTGTTCCGAACCATGAAAAAGAATTTCATTCTTGTGTGAATTCTAATTCTTGCCATTCCGAAGATATAAGGAAAGATAAGACATAACACATAAACACTTTCCCTTCTCTGGTTTAATGAACGGAATAATTACACAAGGCATGGCAGGGAAGAAACATCAAGAAGCTTCAAAGCACACAAATAAATAGAAGAAAACCTGATATGCTTTCATGGACTGATCAGCAGCCTCCTTTCTCTCATCTCCAGACTTGAATTCAGCCAGATACCGATAATAGTCGCCCTTCCTGCAAATAACATAACAAGACACAAAAACAATGAATTCCAAATTCCTCAAAAAGAAAGACATTAGAGAGAATGAAAGGGGACAACAAAATGCTCTCACATCTTATAGAAGAATACACTAGGTTCACCACCAGAACAAGAAGGGATAAGGTGTTCATCAATAACAGTCATGATATCAGTACAGATGTTAGACAACTCAGATTCAACTTTGTTCCTATACTCCTTGATCCGCTTAACGCTAACATCGTTCCCTTTGGATTCTTCCTTCTGCTCAATGGAGGAGAGAATCCTCCATGAAGCCCTGCGAGCCCCAACTACATTCTTGTACCCGACTGACAGAAGGTTTCGCTCCTCAACCGTCAACTCCACGTTTAGCTTCGCTACATTCTTCATTGCATCCACCATTTCTATGCATAAAACAAGAAATTTGCGTTTTTTTAAATATTTTGTTGGAGGATCTTGAGAAAATTGAAGACCTTATGTACAATTTCCCACGGAATCTCAATAAACAAGGAAAAATTGCGAGCGATTGCGGACGAAATCATCAGCGAGTCAGAAAAGAACATCGAATCGGAGAAAAGAATAAAAAAAGGGAGTTGAGAAAAGGGACCTTCATAGCGCTCGGCTTGTTCAGCGAGTTTGGCGGTGTAGACGAAGTTTTCACGTTCCTTGGTGGGCGACGCCATGGACGATCTGCTACCTTTCTCTGTGTGTCTCTTCTCTTTCTCGCTCTGGAACTAAAACTTTCTTTCTCTCTCTGAGCTTCGGTCAAGATGTAGAAAAAAAGGTTGCAATAGTTTTTCACTTTTTCCTTTTTTTCCTTTCTTGAATATTTTTTAGTTGAGGAATCGGGACGCAGAAACTGGCACGCTTCGGTCGTGGGTTAGTAAGTGGGTCAGTGGGTGTGCTCAATCAACATTGATTTCGTAATGTTAGTAAAAAAAAAAAATTACGAGGAAGCAGAAGCAATTTATGTTTTTTTGGCAACAGGACTAATAACTTGCCGCATACATAGGAGGGTATTCGAACCCAAAAAAAACCTTATTATTTATTTAAGTGTACAAATAAGTGAGTTAATTATTCGAATAACTTAAATTAATTAAATTTATATTGATAAATCAATAAAAGGATTGAATCGGAGAATCCTTTGTTTTGTAATCAGTGCCAAGATCGGCATTTGGTCATAAAAATAGAAAAAATATTATAGATTTAAATTTGATTCCACAAAACAAAAATCGAAAACACCACGTACCAATAAAATAAATTTATTATTGTTTTAATGATTTAATTATAGATAATTCTGATACCTTTATTAACATTTTTTTACCTCCAAAATCGTTCATATTAACGAGTGAACTATTAATTGAATTTTTTGTCTATTCTTTAAAATAACAATATAACTCCTCAAGATAAAAAAAATCAAATTTTAGTTTTTGTTCTCTACTTTCAGTCTTTGAAAATATTTTTCGTCAACTTTAAGACCTGTATTATGCGTTCGAACGTATCTCGAATATTAAGACTGTATTCAGAGTTTACACGCATCTCTTCATTAAATATATATTGAATTTGTCACTCATAATTGTGTCACAGAATAGAATTTAAGTACTTAAGATATATCTATTTTGTAATTTTTTCAAGTATTCGAGATCTAATTTGTTATGCATTTAGATAATTATTTTATATTTTATATATTTTTGTAATTTTTATTTTTATTTAATTTAAATAAAAAAATTAATATTTATTTAAGTATACAGGTGAATCAACTAATTACTTAAATCAAATTAATTAAAAGAAATTTATGTTGATAAATCAATAAATAAAATTTCTTTTTGTCAGAGTCAGATTAAGAAAAGAAAAAATCAAAACTCCAAATTTAAATCCAACCCAAAATTCAAATTAAACAATTTAATTTAGGACAAATAAAATTTTAATAATTTGTTTATTATAAAATAATTTAATCTTCCTTCCAAATAATCAAAATTAATTTTACTATAAAATAAATTAAAAATAATTTATTATGAAATAAATTAATATTTCTTTAAAAAAAT
>NC_029774.3:134424110-134459763 GCF_000817695.3 Arachis duranensis | reverse complement strand
AATTTATCTAACTAATTTTTAAAAATAAAAATGTATTAAAAACCAAAATATTTAATTTAAAATTTCTTAAAAGTTAATTTTATTATTTATACACATAGTTACCTAATACATAAGAATAAGGGTAAAAAACACAAATAAACCATGAGAGAAAACTTGTTACATGAATAAGCCAAATGGAGAAGTGACTCACAAATCAGCCAAAGCCTATTTCTATATAATTCGAACCTAATAGGTTCGAACTTTATTTGAACATAAATCGAACCTAATTGGTTCAAACTCCATAGTTATAATTCGAACCTAATTGGTTCGAATTACTCTTTATTTCGTGACTCAAATAATTCGAACCTAATTGGTTCGAATTATTTTAAATGCAAATTGAACCAAGATGGTTCGAATTAGTAAGAAACAGAGTTGAATATGTTACGTGCATGGGAATAAATTAGTGTACGAGTTACATTAATCAAGACATGATGCGGCAATTAAATAACATTAAAATACTAAGTACAGATGTTTTCAGAGTAACACAAACATACATGTAAAGGTGGATACGAAGTAACACTGGTAACAAAATACATAGACGAACATGGGTAACATACAACTCGGCACATAAATCATCTAAAAAGGTGCGACCCCGTGAAGCAACGACGTGGAACCCGTGTCCTCTGACCTCTCCGGATAAGCGGCTCCGGATCCTCGATCTCGTCGTCCTCGTCCTCGTTCTGCGGGGGCTGGCTGTGCAGGCATCCTAGGCTGGACATGTACCGGTCGGGATGAGGACGGCCCGGCAACTGAATGTGACCCAGCAGTATGTGCCGACGCTGGGGTACCACCCAAAGCGAAATACTCAAGAGGAGGCACGGAGGGCGGCTCATTCAGATCGACATCTAACGCTGCCTGTGTCCCCGTCGTCTGACTCCGCCCAGGGACAGCCTCATCATCATGCATCATGGCACTGATGTCATCAAAGAAGGGGGATCCAAGATCCCCATCAAACCCAACATCGGCAAGTAAGTCTGAAAACGTGCTGCCTGGACTCACCCATGGCCTACTCTCCTGAGGTGTGTGGTCGTAAGGGGGAACTCCAACGAAGTAATCTCCCAGCGGCACCTCCCCAAGTCCAGCCTCAGCATGGGCAACGGGATCTCTGGTGGCGTGCCCCTGTCCACCAAGGCCATCAGCCTCACCATGGTCCTGGCCCGCAACGGGTGCCCTCCGTCTGCCTCCACGCCCTCGTCTTCGACGACCACCCATACCTGCCTCATCAGTCTCGTCGATAGCCTGCTCTAGCCACTTCTACTCACGCTGGCTCCGTCGTATCCCGACACGAGCTCTCCTCTCAACCCGTCGCCTATCAGGGACGTCGTCGACTCGATCCATGTCGGGAACTTGCCCAGGACCCCTATGTGATGCCTCGACAGGTATAGGAACGCCCCACGGATCCCCCAGATCAAACTCGGGTGATAAGAACCTCTTTTCATGCCGACTCCACCAGTCTAGGAAGGCGTGCGAAGGTCTAGGGTCGGCAACAACATCGAACCGGAGGACGTGGTCCGCACGGGTCTCCCAAAGAGTATGCCAATGCCGTAATATAGACGGGAACCAACGATCACTGCCTCTCCCATCCTTCGACATCAGAAAGTCGATGTTAAGGGCGGGACGCGGGAGGGGCTGCACACCACCGAACTGAGGTAGAACCCTATCTACCTGATGTCACTCTACAACGGCAAAGTATATAAGCGACGTGACAGACCGCCAAACCGCCATGTGTCGAGGCTCCAACGTCTCCGGATGCACAACCTGAAGTACACCGGGGGAGCTATACGGCATCCAGATAAACTGCACAGAAAAATAGCTATGTTGTCACGCCAACTCTTATTATACAAAAACATCTGGTGTCTAGTTATTCAAATAAAAGTAACCGGAACAACACTCACATTCCTGGGCTGCAACATGTCTATCTTCAGTCGCGTGCTCTGTACTCTAGGACCCTTCTCGCTGTAGGAAGGGCTGTAACCTGACCACCTACAGCGCACATGGGTGTGATGGTTAATCAGAAGTATGACATATTTGTAATACACTACAAGCGTACATGAAGAATATCTATCTTAACTTGAAATATAAAAGCGTGAGTAGCATACCTCGATGCCAAAGGCCAGCTGCACGTATCATACCCAGCAGGCCTAAACCTGGGAAAGCGCCAGAAGATCCAGGATTGAAGTAGTTGTAGTGGGCCCGCTAACTTCACCACATGTCTGTTTGTCACTCGGCACATGCACCGGTACAACCAAGCCAATGCAGCAGACCCTCAACTGTAGGAACCCATCTCCTCAAGCCTAGCAACGTAGAGAAGCCATCTGATGTGAATGCGGTTGCCGGACTTGTCTCCAAACAACTGAGTGCCTAACAACATCATGATATAGGCACGAGCAAATCGGCGCACAGTCTCCTCATCGTCTCCCTCGGGGCACTCTCCGAAAGTCTCCTGGAACCAGGTGCAGTTAACTGCGAACTTCTGAACCTGGCTCGGAGGAGGAATCACTCCGCAACTCCTCGAACCACACCCAAGCTGGACGTCCGCCCTCGATATACATATGAAAATCTGTAAGGCAACCGCTAACATAACGCCCATCCACTGCCAACCCTAACTGGTACGCCACGTCCTGAAGCGTGATGGTGCACTCTCCGAAGGGCATATGGAAGGTGTGCGTCTCAGGACGCCACCGCTCGAAAAAGGCGCTGACAAGGGGCTCATCTAACCGATACCATCTATCGTTGAGTCTAGCCAGATGGTATAACCCGGCCATCTGCAAGTATGGAACATAACGCTCATCGAGTGGCATGCCTTGTTGCCGCCACATGCTCCTGATGCATCGCTGTGGCCGCGCATTAAATGGACCGCATTATTAGAACCACATACAATACTGGTAAGCAAAAAAAAAAAAACTAACAGAATAAACCACTTACATAAACTACTTACAAAAAACCACTTAGCATAAACTACCAACCAAACCGCATGCAAAATCACTAAAATAAACCACTAACAATACCACCTAACATAAACCACTAACATAAACCACTTACATAAACAATTAACACAACCACATATAAAACCACTTACAAAAAACCACTTAGCATAAACCACCAACTAAACCGCATGCAAAACCTCTAACATAAACCATTTGCAATACCACCACCACTATAACCACAGACAAAACCACTAACTCAAATAAATCGTGTGCACAAAGTTTTCTATATACTAACCTCGTCCTTGATCACCCCGGCTATATGAGCAACCCCGTCCAACCGGGTCTTCGATTCAACTATTTCTTGGATCGAATCTGGGTTGTTTTCTCTGAGATTTGGTGGGGTATGAGAAATGAGAAGTGGTTCAAATTTGCTTGATTCGAACTCCTTTTATACCACAATTGCATGTAATTCGAACCAATTAGGTTCGAATTAGTAGTCGCCCTAATAAAGAGTAATTCGAACCAATTAGGTTCGAATTATAACTATGGAGTTCGAACCAATTAGGTTCGATTTATGTTCAATTAGAGTTCGAACCTATTAGGTTCGAATTATATAGAAATAGCCTTTGGCTGATTCGTGAGTCACTTTTCCATTTGGCTTATTCATATAACAAGTTTCCTCCCATGGTTTATTTGTGTTTTTTACTCTAAGAATAATATAGAAAAAAAGTTAATCAAATATTCTTTGAATTTAATTTTCATAAAGGAGTTTTACATTTCTAAACATTTTTAGTTAATTACTGGTCAAAAACAATAAATTCTACTGAACTTCTAATATTCTTCTACGTAAAAAAAAAATGCTAAAAAAATAACCTAATATTTTTAGTAAAATTAAATAGATAAAATTTACTAATATTGATTCACATGAGAAAAAAATCACCTAGGATTTTTTTTTATATATAAATTATATATCTCCAAATATGTTGAGGCACTGATGCGTACTGCTATTTCTAACTGCCAAAGGGAGTGTTGGCATCTAGAGCAAGCAACTTGGTGCTCAAAAAATCAGAAATCTGTTTTCTTTCTGCATCACTCGTATGGTAATGGGAATATATGGTTCTACAAAAGTTGCATATAGCGATCCCCTTTAACTGAGAACTATACTATGTGATACTTTGTAAAGAAATGATGTGCGTGTCAATGACTCATAAACCAAAGGATTGATTTTTTCATCTGTATTCCGTAGATAACCAGTCTCCAGCAGAGTGCAATTACATCTGATTACAAGTTAGCAGCCAAAATTGATGATGCTTCTTGCTGTTTTAAGCTATCAGCAACATGAGCAATTACTCCCACACCAGCATTGTGAAGCCATTCATTTTTCACCTGGAATCAGATAAGTATTCATTTAGAAACTATGTATTAATGATATATCATCATCCATGACAACAAGGTTTGATGGGCGAATTGAAGTACATGAATGTTGTTATGAGCAAAGAACGGCCAGAATGCTGCGTGAAAGCTGACATCAACTTTTCTCCACCCCAACCGCTGTAATCCCCGTATCATCTCCTCTGTTGAAAACAGAGTTTTAGTGGAACAAGAAAAAGCACCATGACTGAAATAATTAGTTGATATATTTTCAGGCTCTTGGCATTGATAATCACCTTCCATGAGTTCATGATATTCCAAAGTATTCTGGGCATTGGGTACATTTTGTGCTGCCTCTTTTGCTTTTGCTGCTTTTGGAGGGAAATGAGATCCATCAGAAGGAACTGGCGGGCAGTATTCCATATCAACGACATGCTTGTATCCATCTAAAGATCGCCGAGGAGGCTGCAAATATAATAGGACAATATCAGCATTCTTAGCAAAATTTATATGAGCTCTTAGCTTTCTCATTTTTACTACTTCTTTCCTTTTTACATTAAATAGTTTTTCTTTCTATGTTTTCATACAGAATCTGCATAATCTTTCCATAGTTTTTGTTTCAAGTTTGCAATACAGAACCTACCGACAACACTAGCAAGAAAGGAAACCCCATTATCACCCTGCATTTTAGTTGCAAATTGTCATTTTGTATGAGCCATCACTTTTCTCAATAAAATGGATTATCGCAGACATATAAGTACACCAGCATAATATGGATAAGTGATCAACTGAAGCATATGTAACAAAAAAAAACCCACTTGAACTATTAATGGATTTTATAATTAATTATAGATACAGTACTCTCTCAAGACAAATATCTTTCTTAATTTAAAATACATAATATCCTATTCTAATAATGAATATATAAGTACTGTATTTATAATTAATTATAGAAATATAGAAATATCATTGATATGATATTTTTATATTTACCTAAACTATCTGTTAATATGAACCCTAAAATCACACGGAGACAATTTAATTGTTGTTATAAGGATCCACTTCAAAATAAAAGACAGAAACAAAATCTTAAATTGAAACTCAATTCAAATAACATGTCAACCTCAAACCCACAAAAGTTACCCAACTGGCAATTAAAAAATTTAAATTATAACTAATAATAATAATTTTAGTGACAAAGTTAAGGCAGGTACATATCAAGAACCTTGGTAGATATTTTCTTTAATATAAGTATTAAATAATAAATTTACATATGTTGAATAAATGAATGATAAAGATCAATAACAATGAAAAAATAGAGATAACCCAAAAGGAAAAATCATGATACTCACCTTACTGAGTTCGGTTTCCCTTCTTATAGAGGATGTGCGCCACCCAACCATATCTAAACACAGTCAAAGAAAATTCCAAAATCGAGGAAATTAGACCAAAAAGGTCTTATTGATATATCTAGTATGCTATAATCCAAGATTAACACACTGAAAGGATACGATCATACGAAACATTAGCATAAACAATCCGACATCTAAATTCTCCAAGTGCAGATCTACAGAACAATAAATCATTCTTTGAGTACTAGATCACTTGAAAATTAAAAAGAAAAGAGAGAAAGAGAGTAAGTATATTTAGGTTCCTAAACTCACAGAAACTTCCCCTCTTCACAATCCGTAGCCATCCTCAAAAGAAGAGGTGGTTTGTTGGCTTTACCATCAGTAAGGAACAACTGACTACCAGTCCGGCCAACAAAAAAAGGAGCTATTGGTGCAGCAAGCTTTTCTAGGATTGGAACACCCAGTAGAAATGGAAGCTGAAATATACACATAGCCAACAACCAAAACTGTTATGCGTAGATTTTCAGTATGACTCGAAAAGAAGAGGAAGAACATGAATAATAACATAGATGAAGACAGAAAAAACATGGGCACCGAAATTTATGTTGCGAATGATGACATACTTGTTTTTTTCCCCTGACACCAAGATGTGGAGTTGCTAAAGTAATAAAACTTATTGGCTCTAGCCCAGCAATTGTCCCTCCTTTGAAAAAGCTTATATTTTGAGGTTTTTCTTTTATGCTGTTTGCTTGATCACCAGATTGGTCCCTATTGTATGCATCAGGTGAATATAGGACAGCAATTGCATATCTAGCAAACAAGCCTCCTAACGAATGGGCTAGAAAGGATATCCGTTTCAAGCTTTTTGTATTTTTAACAACTTCCTTGACCTATTTTGATGAAAAATAATAAGCATAAAAATTAACAATTTATAAAAAACTCCAAACTATCTACTTAAATTAAATGTTCAAACTTTGGAATATAAGTTTGCATATATCTCAATACTTACTTCTTCAGCTAATCGCTTTCCAGCTCCATTAATCCCACTGAATGTCTTAGTATAAGTATTTGATGAACTTACTGCAGCCATCAAAATAATTTTTATGGAGTTCTATTTTACACATAATTTTGTACTTATTGATGACTTAAAAGACAAAAAGTTGTTATCCACTCATCCTCAGCAGCTTACACTAATAACTTTTTGAACAATGTAAATATGATTTCTCAATGCACTCTCTAGGAAAACTTAAAAACAAAAGTAAGGTTCACACATCATAGATCGAGTTTGAGATGTCAAGGCATGTCAAATAGTAATGGCCAATACATTTAGCATTTATTCTAAAAAAAATCTCAAAGTTTCGGTTTTTGTAAATTGGCTAAGAAAGTCATTGTTTAAAATGCAAGCAGAATACAACATATAACCACAAAGTTCTCGTTCACACTTTTTTTTAATATTTGGATTGATAATAGTGTTTTTTAAAATTATGTACAGTTTGAGTATTAATTTCAAATGTGAAACCATTTTGATTTAGGTTAATTCCTGTCCTTCCAAAAGTTTAATTTCTGTACTCCTATAAATCGAATCCTATAATTTTAGTTCTTTTCACAATTTTAAAAAATACAAAAAATTACACAATGTTAAAATATATCACTTATCTCATTTTCATATAAAAAAAATTAGCATTGCATTCACTATGTATACATAATAAAAGTCGTAGGAAGTACCATATATTAGAAAGTTTGTTCCCAGACGCCTTTTCAACTCTGCTTCTGCATATGTCCAATCACTTGTGCTGCATCAGAAAAGCCATCAGCAATTATTGTTCTCCTAAATTAAATTTTAACGTTCAAATATTTAATAACCAAAGCAACTGATGCGTCTCGGAGACAGACCTAGCCAAAATTCCATGAACAAGAACAAGGAGATGTTCAGGTTCATTCTTTGAATTCCATGCGCCAGCTATAGACTTTCCATGAGTGATAGTATTCATAGCTTGAATTCCAATGCCCTGGTGTCTCTGCCCGCTGTTTGTGGCTGAACAAAAAAAAGTTAGATTACGCCCCAAGTATAGTGACATTTACACTTGTAGCAATTTAATACAGTTTTTAAGATATTAGTGCCAACGCAAACTAATTAATTAATTATAGGTAAGCTTGGAAATTACATATTTGATTATGGTTAGAGAAACAGAATTTGAGAAATAGACAATTGATTGCAGTTGAATAAGGTGGGAGATAATGAATGATTGAAATGAAAGCATGACGATGAATTTAATACGAATTGAAAAACATATAAATAAATTAAAATTATATTGGATTAGGTGAGGAAGATAAATTTACCAGAAGAGAAAGACACAACTGATGAAGAGGAAGAGGAAGGAATAGAAGAAGAACAAGAGGGGGAGGTGGAGGAGGAGGATGGTGGTTGTTTGCAACTGGAAATTTGTGGCGAGTAAAGACAGCGCGCGTGGATGAAGGGAGCGGTTGCCATCTGTATTTATTTATATAAATATAGGGAAAAAATGGAGAGGGAGAAGGAGAGCTAGGGACCGAATGGTAATCGTGATTGAATTCTCTTGCTTCAAGGCAAAGAGTGAAGAGAGAATCGCGAATCACATCTTGCAATCGGTGTCCATAACTTATCCTCTCTGCTCTACTCTGTTCTTTTCTGCGATTCAATTTGGGGTTGCTGCTGGTTCAGGTAACATCAAAAGTTCACCATTCGTGGGAATTAGTTAGTTAATCACATTCGTAGTGCCGTGCTCTGTCACGCCATCCCAACGGACCTTTTCCTAATACCATTAATTTTTTATGTATATATATAAAAGTATAACATTAAAGTATTTATATAAATATTGAATCACAATTATTTATTTTAAATACTATTCACATTATAATTATAAAATAATTAACAAGAAAAAAACTCACATACAGTGGTGGATATCTAAATTTATCGATTCAACAAAAATGTCTAAAATACACAGTATCTTTTAGAATGTTTTTTATACTATATTAATTTATCTAATTATACTAAGAGGGAGTACTACATCTATATATATTGAGTACTTCTTATTGAATTTGAATTTAATTATCTTTTGTTGTTCAAATTTTATATTTTCAATTTTTAATTTTGAATAAAAAAAAACCATAACTAAAACTTTGTTAATAGTTCATATATGAAATATTTAAAGTTAATATAAAATAAATTTTGTTAATATTATTTAAAATGAGATATTTTAATATTAATAGGCAAAATATTTTATATTAATACCATAGTTATTATAACTCATTTAATAAATTATAAACTGATTCAGTTGTCATAATTAATTATTCTTATCTCTGATTAAGAACTCGACCCATTTTACTTTGATTATTGTCTAGCGTATACGGAAAAAAAAGTTTAGGAGGTTGTTCGAACGCCAATCTATGAATTCTGAGAAATTTCTGGCAATTGCTATCAAACAAAATAAAAAACTTGTAAATTTATCTAGTGAAACGCCAACTTAATTCCAACTTTGCTTTCTTCTTAGTTTCATTCTTAGTTTCTGAGATAATCTCACTCTTTTTATGTAGTCCTGAATTTTAAATAAAATATTTTCCTTCATTTAACATAATTAAAATAACCTATTGTCTTTTTAAAAAAACAAATAATTGATTATTCTTATCTAACTTTTACTTTGTGTGAGATTCTAAATGTAAATTAATGTTTTCAAACGTGAAAGAGTCTCACATAAAAATAATTATATCTAAAAATTTTATCAAACTTTATATGAATTCAAATACTTGGTATGACTATTTAAATTAATTAAACACCTATTACTAATTTTTAAGTACCTTGTTTAAAATGTTCTATTATACGGTATAATGTTTGACTCCCTATCACCCTATGTTCCAAAACTCAAGTACCTGAAATTTAGTCCGTAACTTTAATTGCTTCTAGGTCATTGTAGCTTCTTATTTTGTCCAAAAATCAGTGTTGCATCTATTCAATCCATTATTTGATCATGACAAAATTGCTTTAACAGTGAGATATGTAAGGACATTAAAAAAAAATATTTGTAATTTGTGAGCAAGTCATAGATGATAGCTTCAGCGAACAAAAACTAAATGAACATCAGACTTTTAATTAAAGGTATTAAACCTTTATGAGATAGCTAATACAAATTAGAAATTCAAAAAAGCATTCATAGGTGCTAAATAAAAAAAAATCTGTTTCATATTTTTATTTTGATCTTCAATAACTTCTAGGTCTCTCTGTCCACGTTTATCCTTTGCCAAGTGGTCACCTTCTCATAATGAAAGGAAAGCAATGCAAACTAATGAAAACGTATTCAGATTGTAAACAAAAATCTGCAATATATCATTCTTTAAAAATATTTATTAATGGTTGCATTTATACCATTAACAATTAAGGATTCATTTAATAATAGATATATAAATCACAGAATGCTTTAAAGGATTATAATAACAATGTAATACACACTTCACAAGTGTATTTTCATGATGTTCATTTGAGCTATGATTTTCTTAGTCTGTTTTTTTGGCACATGACTAAAGCTATTCTTAAAATTAGCTACCTTTCAATAGCCTTTTTCTTTTGTTGTCCATACTTTTCTATATCAAAATCACCGTATCATCATTAGAAGATCATCACAAGAAACTAAACAAAGATATGGCTAATTGCTTAACAAAATGCGCCTGGATGAAAACATATTCACTCAAACTATTCTCAAACATTACAGTTTAGTCGGTCAATCGTGCAAAAAAAATATATTAGGAGGTAATCAGAATTTATTATTTTTTACCATCATTAGTCATCACTTTAATTCTTAGTTTAGTATTTTTAGTCTAGTTTTTTAATAACATGTTTTATTCCATACTTTTAAATATTAATGATTAACTAATAACCAAAATTTGTTAAACAAATATAACACAACATTTCAACAAAACCAAGCATTTTCAAAAAAACTAAGCTAAAAGATCAACACATTACACCAAAGTCTTTTATAGTAATTCTCATATATAATTCCAGCACCACTTATCCACATAGTACATTAATAAGAACAGCCCACTATAAACTTTAATGGGTTGGATTCTTAAAAAAAAACTAAATATTGGTATATTAATAATAATATTTTTTTAGATTTGTTTAATATTGTTACCTAATTTTTAGATATTAAAAGTCATTAATATTTAGGTTAGAATAAACTTTTATTTATACTAAACTAAATATTAAATAAATTTTTAAAAAATTAAATCATATTTAATAACATATTACTGTTAATTTTTTTTAACTACAGTGTTCACAAATCATACAAGACACATCACATGGTCACTTTAGTCACCTTAAAGTCTTAAACACTTGGCCTACAGGCACTCTCTTTTTTTTATTTATACGAACACAATCATGATGCCCATAAATATGTGTAATTGTATTATACGATATTATATAAGAAAATAATTAATTCTCTAATTTCTAAAAAATACCATAATATTGTCTTCGCATGTAGACACTTAAGACTTGGTTAATAAGCAACTCAAGTAATTTTTATATTTTATGTAACTTAGATATCTCATATATATTTTGACAAACAAGCATACAAATCAATAAGAAATATTACATAATGGTGAGATCACATAATAGAACAAGCATGAGGGTTTTCGTCGCTGAAGATAGCCATGGCCTTGTCACTAACGATGGAAGCAGCAATAGGCTTTCGGTAATAGCCAAAGTCATCGGCAAAAGTGTAACCATGGTGGTAGTAGTTGTAAGAAGAGGAGGAAGAAGAGGTGATGGTGTTGGTGTGGTTGGCATATTGGCGTGAGAATGCATGGTATTCAGGGTTGTATGGATATGGCCACAGCTCAGCCCTCCTTCCTGTCTTCCTAACCGCTTTCAAAACCTTCTTTTGCTCTGCCCATCCCATAACCGTCACCTTTTGTAGCTTCATATCTATGTCCACCTCATCAACTCCTGTATATGCCATTTAAATCCATCATCATATATACATGTTACATAGCACACAACACTAAATTAATTAAGTTTGCATACCAGGTAACTTCTTCAGAGCTTTCTTTATCTTGCTCTCGCACCCCGGACAATCCATATGCACACACATTTCTACTATCTTAAAGCACAACAAAGATTAGTTAGTTAAATAATGTGTCATATTTTTATGTGATTACCTTCAATATGTAAAGAGGAGTGCTAGGAGGTCAGCAGAATTTGTGACGTTTACTCATTAATTAGTTATTATTAATATTTTTAATAGTGTAAAATAACATCTAATAATGTATAATTACTCATTTTTTTAATAGTTAAATGCTGATTAAATTTTAACAAAAACGCTGGTCTCTAAACTTTCTCTTATGTAAAATTAGAAATACAGTACTAATTAAATAGTCTAATACTCTCACTTGCCCCGATAAATACGACTGTTCAATTACAAGTCTATAATGATTTCTTACACCATACATATATTGACATAAATAACCAATAATACAAGGTGATATGCTAGATAGCCTTAAATTGCGCTAACAATTTTTTATATATCATTGTCGTCACATAACCAAATGTTTTAGTATTATTCGAAAGTTTTGGACATATCAAATGGAAACTCATTTAAACTTTAATTTAGGCTCGTATAGTAAGTAGGGGCTGGAAATAGGACAGGTCAGTCTAGGTTTTGCTCTTAATAGGCCTGATCTGTTATACAGTTGATTGACTTGAGTCTGGCCTACAGTTTGTTATAGGCTCTTTATAAATTACTAAGTCTGGCCTGTTATTCAGCCTGGCCTAGCCTAAAGCCTATTAAAAGGCCTGATAATTTTTTTTACAAAAATAAAAATATTATTTAAAAAATTATTTTTTAATAAAAATAATTATATGTAATATGTCATATATTTAATCCTGAGTTTGGACCTGTACCTATTTTATAACAGGCAAGTCAGGCCAGGCCAAACACAAGCCAGGCTGCAGGCCTCTAGCAGGCCGCCTGGCCTTTTTCCACCCCTAATAGTAAGTCCCTTAATTTCACGTTAAATTTAAGTATCATGGATATACTAAAACAATTTATATATAACAGAGTACTATGATAACTGAACTTCTATACGTAGTTATATGTGCATTACATATGATGCAAACGCACAACAAAATGCAAATTCAAACAGACATGGTATACACTATACAATAGCAATGGCAGGGAGAAAAAATATTAATAAATAGTAGTGTTTTCTAACCGTCATATTTGGAAGTTAACACAGGAAGCTCTAGTGTTCTTTATATTTTTGAAATGATGTGAGCTTTAAATTAAGTTCTAATGGTGAAGGACAGAAGTTCATATGTCCTATTTATAGGTGGCAAACTATCCATCACAAACAACCGATGAATGTGTAGTGCACGATTGTGACCAAGCAATGCAAGGACGACGACGAAGACAAGAACATTAAAAAATTGTGACATAATCAATAAAGAAAGGTTATTTATTTATATAATTATTTCACACTTGGTTCCCACGGCACTTTCTTTCTCTTTTCATAACTTGTTTCCTTGTAAACAATTAGTTGAGCGTGTCCACGTTATGGAAATTGCATAGCAAATACTCAGAAATAGGGAGGAGCCCCTAGTGAAACCTCTACATATGTGTGGAAATGTGCCACACGTCACTATTAGTTCATTCTCACTTTATTAATATTTTAACTCCTAAATTATGACTTTATGGTTAATGATGATTAGCTTCAAGAGAGAATTGCTTTGACCATTTTGCAATTTAAAACGGCACGGCGTTAGACTTTTTTTTTTTCTCTAAGTAATATAGGCCATAACCAACTTGGGTTGGTTGAGTGGTTACTCACTCGTCCGCTTAAGCAGTACAGAGGATTCAAATCTCGCCTTGTGCATGCAGTAACTCATTGGCCAGCAGCAACAGACCTTTAAATAGAATTCCGATTCGTGACGAATTAGTTCTTGGTCTATCAGGTTGGGAGATACCATAGAAACAAAAAAAATATAGGCCATAGCTGTAATTACAGAAGCTGACTATGAAGCTCTGTTAGCGTGTTCTTCTTGGGTGACAAGCTCCAGAATAATGTTTAAACTTTTAAGCGCTTAGGGGTAATTGTGTAAATAAATAAGAGAAATGTTAGGGCACCGGAATTTGTGATGTATAATCATCAATTAACTATTATCAATATTTTTAATGGTGTAAAATGACATCTAATGTGTAGGATTATTCATTTCTCTTAACTTTCTCAATAAATAAATCAAGGAATGAATCAAATCATGGATGTTTCTGTTAGGAAATTATTTTAATTCTTAATTTATTTGTGGGTAATACATATATTAATTATAATCATAAATTATGCTATTTCAAATTAAATGATTTATATAATGGTGGTCTTATTTATTGTTATAAATGCTAAATTTAATAAGTCATTATTACTTTTGATTTGGAATTAAATGAGAATAAAACCAGATATTATCTTTTGTTCCTTAAATAATTATCTTTTGGATTTTAGATATATTATTTTTTGGACTTTAGATACTATTTTATTTAGGTTTAAGAGTTTAATGGTGCCATGCTCAAATATAAATAGGCTTTCAGGGTTTCGGTCCCTAATATACCAAAGCCGCCTTTGTTGTTCTTTCCCCATCAAAAGAGTTGCAGTTCAGCCACCTAAAAATACAGATTTTGGTTGAGAAAGATCAAAAAAACCACAAGATCCAAATTCTTCCATCAATTTCTGACTCTTACTTCTAACTCTTACGAATAAAAGTACACTTCCACATTATGTTATATTTTTAGTGATTTAATATCAACGATCTAGATTAATAAAATTATTTATTCCAATAGTTTCAACTACTCCTCAGGCAATTTCCATGCATCCATTATGAAAACAAATCTGTTGACAATATATGTAACAATATTGAATTATTGATATAGCTATTGAAGTCTCTTCTTTTTGAAATAATTAATTATTCTTATGAGTGTGTATTATGTCCAATTATATATTTCTGATTATATAAATGTTGGTAGTCTACGGATTTAGTCAATAAGATTAGCATCATATAATTAACTCTTGATAAGATCAAAGGTCAATTCTATAGTATCTTTCATTTGGTGTCTAATTTTTGTCTAAATTATCTTTTATAATAATTTTAAAATATTTAAAATTTTTTAACTTTTATACTTTTAAATTTAAAATTAACCTATTTTAGCAATTAGACAATATTTTTTAGACATCATAACAAATATCAAGATAAACTATGAACAAAATTTAACCGTTAACGATATTTTTAAAAAAAAATCAAAATATTAAGGACAAAAATCATATTTTATCTAATATAAAATTTGGATAGATAACTCTTGAGAAACTTAGTAAGAATTAAACTCATGATTTTTCATACAAGTTAAATTCCTTAGTAGACATAGAAATAAGTTAAAGGAGCCGGCTGAAAAGTGTAAGCAGTAAAATAATTTGATGGTTAACACAATGCTACAAATCTTGGTTTCTCCATGCACTATTTGTCACATATTGGTATGCCACGCTCTACATAACAGGCCACTGAATTGCATCAGTTACCTTAGACAAAAGAAAAAGTAAGAAGGGAAAAACATGGCAGAGAAAGAAGGTGCAATTGTTGGCAAGGGCCATGAGGAGGGAATGAAAATGGCAATCTCCCTATTAGAAGAATCTGGACTTCCACTGGGGCTTCTTCCTCTGGCCGACGTGATCGAAGTCGGTTATGTCAGGAGCACCGGTTACATGTGGATCCTGCAAAAGAAGAAGGTTGAACATAACTTCAAGTTGATTAGCAAGCTTGTGAGTTATGACACTGAGATCAATGGTTATGTTCAGAAGAAGAAGATCAAGAAGCTCAAAGGGGTGAAGGCCAAGGAACTTATGCTTTGGCCTCCAGTTAGTGAAATAAGTGTTGATGATCCTCCCACTGGGAAGATTCACTTCAAGAGTCTTGCTGGGATCACAAAAACATTCCCACTTGAGGCTTTTGCTTCAGGCCAGTAACATAACTATCATATGTAATCAATTGCCTTTGCTTGAGTCTCAAGCAAAACTAAGTGTTTAGTTCTGTCTCTGAACTCAGCAATAAATCTGTCATCTTTCCTTTTCAAGTTTGCTTTTTGTCCAAATACTACTGTGGAAAAAAGAAAAGAAAACACTAAAATTAGGCATATAACCCAATTACCCATGGTATATGACTTGGGATTAAACAAACATTTCAGTTGCATCAACTCACATCTATTTGGACCAACTTAAACATCTCTGAAACTACTTTATAAACATTCTTACACTATTCTTCATATAAATACTATGTAATTTAAGAATAAATTTTTTAACTGCTAATGACAACTTCACTCTATTTCTGAGATAACATCTAGTCCTTGGTTCAGGCTTCCATTACATAATCTAGCCCTCTAACCCCTCCCCATTTCTTTCCACCATTTGAACCACATCTTTCATGGTTGGACGATTCTTGGGCAGAGCTTTGCTAAACCAAAATCAGAGAGTTTTGGTGTGAAATCACTGTCTAGGAGTACATTATGAGGCTTGATATCAAAATGTAAAATTCTTTTCTCACATCCTTAGTGAAGATACTCAATTCCCTTGGCTATGGCGAGAGCAATATCTTGTAGCTTTTCCCAGCCTAGAAAGGCATCTTTGGTGTCTGCTGAGGAAATGAATTTTTGCAACGAACCATTTCATAAAAATTCGTATACCAAAGCTCTTCTAGATCCATCAGAACAAAATCCGACCAAGCGAGCCACATTGACATGGTGAATTCGACACATTGCTTCCATTTCATTGATGAACTCTTGGCCATTACCTGATGAAGCATTTAAGACCTTTACAGCAACCTCAATTTCATCCCCTAGCTTCCCTTTGAAGACAGTTCCATATGCTCCTAGCCCCAATTCTTCCCTAAACTGATTTGTAATTCTTCTTCCAAAAGCTTTTTGATCTTCATATAACTCAGCCTTTCATTGCCAGCTACATAGACACAATAAGCTGCCACTCCAACAAATAGAAACATAAAAGGGCCTAGAATTTCACCTGTACATAGAAACATAACAAGTTCATTTTTGGAATTTCTGTCTTCCTTATGCAAAATGACCAATAGCTATAAAAGGCTTACCAGCAAGCTTTTTCCCTCTATGTAAACCTGCCAATAAAATGAACATAACAAGTTAACAATCAATGCAATAACAATGTTCAAAGATTTAAGAAAATCCCTCATAAACTCAAAACTAACATATAGGAAGAAATTATACCTTTAGTACTATGGGGGAGGCCTATACATTCAAGCCTATGATTGGATTCGTTTCCTCTCACTTTCGCAGTCTTTGCAATCCGGTTGGAACCAATTAAGAACAGTATCAATGTTCCTGTCAAACAAAGAACTAGGCAATGGTACACTGCTGCGGATACTAGTGCAAGAGAATAACTGAGTATTAACAATGGATTGATCAGAATTCACTGCTACAACTTGAAAAGTACATGAAGGCAAGAAAAGCTTCTAGATGCTAAGAAGTATTCCTTATCCATCCTCGAACAATTGAACAATGCAGAATTATGGAGTAGAGAGCCATCAATGAAGCTAAAAGGAGAAAGAGAAAAGTCAAACAGTGGAATGTGTGTGTGAATGGAGCAGCCTTGAGGATAAGAGAGAGTTATGAGTTGTGATGAATAGTTGATGCTTTTGACTAAGGCCTTGAAAGAGAATGGGAGCTGCAGCATTGTGTTGTTGGTATCAGTGCAAGAAAGATCAAAGGAAGAATCATGGCTACACCATTCTGGTTGTGTTCCTTTCAGCCTGTTGAGATGATCAACAAGAAATGGATCAAGATTCCCAACCAGTTAGCCATGTTTGAAGATCTATAAGTAACAACTACTTTGATTTAGTGACTGCACTCTCCATTTAAGAACAAATTCAGAATTAAAAACGTATACATACAAATGATTGGAACACTATCATTGACTCCAAGTCAACAGCAAAGTCAAATACTCAAGATGCGGATAATGTATGTTTTTTTTGTTATTTTATTTATTTATCTATGTTTGCTTTTACTAAGAATACTCTTTGGACATTCTTTGACTAAATTCTTGTAGTGTTCTAAAGATTTACTATTTTTATTATTTTAGTCTTTTAAATTTAAAATTTATTATATTGGTATTTGAGATTTAGTTTTAGACACTATATTAGTTTTTGAATTATCTATTTTTAACGTTAAGTCCACCAACAAAATGCTGAGTTAGTTCTGACTTGTCACGTTAGAGACATGGCTAATTAGTATCTTTTTGTTTTAGTTGTTAAAAAAAATGAAGTATATAACAATTTGCACATCATATAAACTATTCTTCTTTTCGTTTTTGCCTTATTTAAGTGTCAAAACGAAATGATGTTGTTTAGCCATGTACCTAGTGTGATAAATCAAAGCCAATTCAATACTTAGTTCGCTGATTCAGTATTAAAAAAAGTTCAAGAGTCAATATGGTGTCTAAAATTAAATCTTAAGAATTAGTATAGATAATTTTAAATTTGAGAGGTTTAAATGATAAAAATTATGAATTTGAGGTATAGATAATTTTAAATTTGAGGGGCTTAAATGATAAAAATTATGAATTTGAGAGACCACTTTAAAGATTTAGTAGCATTCTTTTTATTAAATTTTTATGGTATCAGACACACTTGTTCAACATATATATTTTTTTGTACATTAGACATGCTTAGACATATCAAAATATTATCACATAACTTGTGCAATCTTATAAATAATATATTATTTATAATATTATTTAACTAAATTTAGAAATAATATTTAATATTATTTATTAATACAAAAATTATCTTTAATAATAACTTGTATTCTTCTTTTTTTCTCGAAAGGTTAAACATTTTACTTTTATATCTTTAATAGTTTAATTAATACTTTTAAGACATTTAGTAAAAACTCCTATTTTAAAAATAGACTTATCATATACAAAAGAAATCCGAAACGAACAATATTATTTTTTGATTAACTATAGATCGAAAGTTACAGGTGAAGCTAAACTTTCAAGTGTCTTTAAAATGGGAAACAAATAAGCTTTTAAATTCTATAATTTAAAATATCTACATTATCACATGAATCCCATGTTCAACCATAACTTCATATAAAAAGGCAGATAAACTCAAACAAAAATGGAGTGACAAGAAATGCATCCAATAAAAGAACAAAGTTGATGTTGAAATGGTATATGAGATAGAGTACTTATTCTGGCTTAGGACATCAATCATCTCCACAAGTTTCTCAATCACATGACATCCATTCAAAAATGGAATTTATACTATTCTGCTACAGCCGCAATTTATAGATAATACATTGTCAAGTATGTCATATTCCCGCTTCATGATCCAAGATTAATTAAATCTTATAAAAAATGATTAGCTCCTTTCATGTTTTAATTTTTGCCAAAAAGGGCTACAACACAGCCAACAAATTATTAAATGCTCAAAAAGCTTGAATCCAACACAAAATGCCCACCACTAGCTTCCCCTACAACCCAGCAGATTTCTCCAATTTCTGGATCTGGTTTAGGAAAATCCATGTCATCTGCATAACCAACCAAATAACAATGATTACTAACAATTAAATGATAGAACAAAGTCATTAGAATCATTATAGGCAGGACTTTGGAACTTGTTTACATCATCAAAAAATTGTCCAACAATGAAAGATCCTTTTATATCACATCTAAACATAAATTAATTTTTATACCTAACATGAAGTATAACTTCCTTGAAAGATATTATTGGAGATCATCCAAACTAACTAACCGGATAAAGTAGAATACATACCATGACATGAGGAGCAATTCTAACACAGTAGACAGGGAATCCAGTGTAGAACTTGAAAGGTCCTCCTGATTTCAAGGTTTTGAGAGCACAATCAACAGAGCCAGTGTATGGATATTTTCCCTCGGCATCAGGTTGCATCTTTTGAATCTGGGTCTTGACATAGTCAAATGGCAAACTGCAAGCAGATGCGAAGAATCCAGAAACAGCACTTGCACCTATATAAAAAAATTCAATAGACAGTTAGTAGCAAAATGATGACCATGAATCCTTAACAGTATAAAAGCAAATTTCGCACATATTGCCTATGGTCCTCATTCAAAAATGGAAGATCACAAGAAAATAAACAACCATTAACAAACAATACCCCAATGGAGACTTAGAATATAAATGGTTAATTAATATGATATATGCTTCCTTTAATATAAGGATTTCAGCATTACCAATGATAATCCTAATAATTTAACAGAAAGACTAGGTGCTATTTGACAAATATCATGAGCCCCAATGGAAAAAGTAGGTGGCTAGAGAAATACCATACCCTTCCAGTATATATGCAGTGTCACCATAGATACATTAGAATTGATGAACACAGTACCAAAAGAAAAAAAAAAACTAACTACACAAAAACAGGATCAATTAATTTCAATATTTCATAAACATAATGGATTAAATCCTCTTCCAAAACTTTAGAAGTTTAAGTGATCAACTATGGCAGTATATAGATCTAAAGCCAATAAATTGAGTAAATTATTCAACGACAGAAAAATGATTACTTACCGACCACAGTAGCCATTTCACCAAAGCCCATGGAATCCTTGAAGAACTCAACGCTTTGATCATAAGACGCAAGCATACCCATGTTCAATGCCATGGCTCTTACTACAGTAGGTCCAGCACCTTTCCAGAGTGCCAAAACACCTTCATCAGCAACAATACGATAAAGTGCATGGAAGGCATTTGTGTAATTTCGGCGCTGAGCAGCAGGTAAAGTTGCATCGGCCTGCATACGAATAAGTGCCAAATCTGCTGGACTACCAACAGTCGCTCCAATCGCACCAGCAGTCAGCCCGCATAGAGCTTTCTGATAGAGTGGCAAGGGCTTGCCCTCATTAGCCTCAATTGCCTTGGATGTCAAGATTCTAGAAAGCAATTAAAACCACCAAATAAGACGCAAAGACAATTTGATTCCCTTAAACTCATACAAGATTATTTACCACAGCTAAAAATGCTATCAATTTCCACAAATAACAAAAAAGAATGAAAAAAAAGGCCCTAAAAAAGGTGGGTTAAGAAAATTCTCCTTTTATGGATCAAGAGTGTGACAGTGATCAAGACAACTCACCTAAATGATCCAAGACGAGCTGTGGTGTAAGTTGCTTGCCTAAGAAGTCCAGCAGATAGACCCTGTATCAAGGTGATTTAGATTATTTAGACGATATTAGATGTATATCCGTGTAAAAATCAAGGTCCAAATTCAAATAAATACTAGTAAATAAACACTTTCTTAGGAGAATAAACACTATTATAACACGCCAAAGCAATAATGCATAAAACCCACTTCCACTCACAGACCTATAGGCAGGTATGTAAAAAGGGTTGAAAAAGTGTAAGAAACAAGCTTAGAACATCCAAGCATATTGTAAAGAGCAGAGCATGCAAGCCACATTGGAATCATCAACATTAATCTTTCAAAAAGACAAAAGGGAACTAAGGCAAACCCGTACCAGCCAAATTCAATCAAGAAAACACAGGTAAAGAAAACCAATAAAGGATGGAAAAGATGCAAATACCTTGTAGAAAGCAGCAACACCCTCATTCTTGAGCATGGTTGAAGTGACTTGTGCAGCTGATCCTTGACCCAATTGAATCCTGACCTACAAAAGTTGTTTCAAGGAAATCATTGGAAGATGGATCGTACATAAAGAAAACCACAGATCTGAATCTGGGAGGAAAAGCAAGAAAGACCCAGTATTCCAATTGAGTGAAGAAAGAGGAAAAAAGATGAAAGGAGAGAACTTTGATGGAACCTTGATCATATCGATGGGTTGGATGACGCAGGTGGCAAGCATGCCGGAGGCGCCTCCATTGACGAAGGGCTTGACGGTGGACCATACGCCGACGGGGGCAGCAGGCTTGGCCTTCTTGTCGTCTCCCATTGATAGAAGGAACAAAGGGGTTTGACGAAGAAAGCGAGGGAGAAGAAGAAGAAGAAGGTGAAGCCTTGAAGGTGCTGCAAGTAGAGCGAGGTTTTAGCGGCTGAGAAAAGAAGCGAAGCTGAAATATTAGTATTTATTTATCAACATCACATAAATAAAATAGTAACACTGAAGGAGTAGAAAAACATCAAAATTTGCAACACACTAATCTCTAAACAGAGCCCATAACCTACGAATTACGATACTACGAATCTACGATTCCGTCTAGCATCCCCAATGTTTAAGTATTAATTTTATTTTATTTTAGATACTACAAAATTACATAAATATTTATGAGATTATATATAATAAAATTTAATTTAAAATTTAATATAAAATTTATCATTTTGATGTATAATTTTATTTTAATTTAAATTTTAAAATAATAACTTACGTTAAATTGATTTAGGTCTATTTTTTATCAAATTGATAAGAAGATAAAATAATAAAATAATAAAATACAAAATACATCTCATTTATTTAATTAAATTTTAATGGAGTCTTTGTTACAATGTTACAATATAATAATGTTACAACATTACAGTAACATCATTGGTGTTTATTTAATGGATTTAAACCGCTGACAATATTTTAGTCTTTTTTCTTTAGAGTGATACAGTATTTTATTACTGATATTAGTATCATTTCGAAAATAGTATGTAATATAAGTTTCAATTTTATATTAGTTCATTTATTATACAAATCAAAAGTGATACCCAAAATTGATCCTGATCTGATAGTTATAACTCGGTGCAACTATGCCTATAAATCAAAATAAAAATACAATAATAAATGTGGTTTATCTTTAGTGAGAGAATTTCGCTCATAACAATCCACTCAGAAACAAACTAAGGTGGTTATCGAAAGATCGGGAAAATATCTCAACCTCTCTGCAGAGGATTAAACTCTATAAATACCAAATCCTAACTATGTAAAAAGTACGCTACTCACGTTGAGTAACGTTATATTCATCTTCTACATAGAATTTTACGCTTAAGTCGTAGAACAGAAGTAGTGTGGTGTTACGGACCTCTATTCAAAAATATTAACATATAATAGTGAAAGGAAGTAATACACTAGAAGTCTTGAAAAACGGGTAAACAAAATCGCAAAATGAAAAGCGTAACGCTCCAGAGATAAGATTACTTGCGTGCTAAGAAACCTAGAAAATAAGAATAAGAATAAGTAACAGAGTAAAAGAAGGCCAAGAATACAACATAACTAGCTCCTGACTCAGCCTGCGAAGCCAAGGCTGGCCGGAGGATATATATATATATATATATATATAGGTATCCCAAAATACACAAAATACAAGATAATGTCTTATCTCTCTCTCTCCACCTCTATGAGGAGCAAAATAAATAAGTTTTTTAGAGAGCATACTAGGTAAATATATACATATATACAAACAGGAAACCCAAAATACACTTAGGTACTACTCCGCTTCAGGATCCAGACGCCTAGCGAGGAGCCTCTCGACCTACACCTGAAAACAACAACACAGTATGGGATCATAACCGAAGGTTCTCAGCATGGTAAAGGTGCCACGCGTATAATAAATAAGGTCATGGGAATGCCAGAGGCAATCCTAGAACTCCGTCGTACAATTGTAAAACTTAATTACTAAACAAAAGCCATAAACATGGGTAGGTAATCTAAACCTTCCTAAATTACTCAACTTTAATCCTAACATAACACCAAGCCATTTCACCCTTCTTCCGTCCCTCCGTCATCCATAACTCAGCAGAGACAAGCAACCAAAACAAGTTTACGCACAATTAATAAGTAGATAGCGCAAGTAGCAAGTATAACAGATAGCTGTATATATGTTCAGGTAGGCAATCCTAATTAATGCACAGCAGACAAACAAACAAGATGCATATGATGCATACCTGTCCTATGGCTGATGAGACTCATCTGTCGGTTATCCAGCCAATCCGACAAGTCTGAAAACCTTAGATTGTCCCCCCGTCGCGCATCCCCATGAGTCTATGCATAAATTTCACATTCATTCATCATTTAAATCACTCAATGGGGGCTATCCATACCCGAAAATTTATACGTGTCCGGTCACCCTTACGACGTAGGGTCAACAGAATATTGAAATTCAATCTGGAACACGTGGTGGCAAGTCACGGTTCTGTTACCCAGGGAAACTCGTATCTCAAATATCATTCATTAACATTTCATAGTCATTCATTACTTACACATTATGTCATTACACTTTTATACATAACTCATCAGGTGGTTGTGTATAGAGTTGGTGACAAGATGGATAAGTGTTTGGATTCATTAGATGTGGATGTGGGTAGTGGTGTAGATAAGTTATCACTCCCTACAATATAATCACAACCTAACTCCAAGAAAAGGAGGTGATAACTCATAGAGAAAAAAAAAACAAAAGACATCAATAAACAAGAGGGACGAAATCCTAATTACTAACGAAAACAACCAAACAACTAAAAAGTAAGCTATTTACACTATTCACATATTCACAACAACAAAAAATATGACACCAATTGCATAGTTTCTCAACAACGGCGCCAAAAACTTGATGTGAGAATTTATGCCAGTTCAGAAATTTTTAATAGAAAATAAGTATTTCGTTGTAAGTATAGTCCAAACCGGCCATCGATCCTCACATAAAAATTTAAATAGAGATTGTCACAATCCAAAACAAACTAACCAGGAATTTTAAATTTCGGGTCGTCTTTCCTCAAACTAGCAATTAGGTGCGCACACTGTTGGTTGTGAAATAGGTGGGGTTTTCAAGCATTGAACAAAAATTAAAAAGAACTAAAGAATAAATAAAATAAGAATGGATCAAAAGACAATTGATGTCAAATAGAAAAAAACAAGATCAAAACTAGTGAAAATGAAATTTAGAGCATAAAAGAGCCTTGACTTGGGAATGAAAGTTAAGGAATTCTATCTTTGTCATAACCACAACTATGGTAATTACGTTAATCTCACTTTGTTAACTCCTAACATCGATGAGTAAGTCAGGCAATCATAATTGACTTTAATCTACAAATCCTAGCTAACTTACTAATTAACTTAGTAAAAAGCTAGCGTTAGTGGAAATAAGAGCAATTAACAACCCAAAATTACCTTTAAATGTCGGACATTATGACTCTAGTATCCTAATTACTCATTTCCCAAGTTAAGGTGTGAAAATCTACTCAAAATTCACAATTGACATTTTCACAAAAACTTGGTGGGCATAAATGTAAAACATAGCAAATTGCACAAGATAATGAAAACTATAACCAAACTATGCACAAAATCAACAATAGAAACTCAAGCAAACATATATAAATCATAAAACATCAAAATCATCAACCAAAAACTCAAGAAGTCAAAATTGGATATATTAACAAAGTAACTTCAAATATAAGAAAATGTAGCAAGAGTAGTGTAATTAAAGAGATGATTAAAGATTACTTATAATGAGACAAGCAAATATCCAATATCAAAATTGTAAATTGGCAACTTCTACTATAAACCCTATTAAAACCTAAGAGAGAATTTCCTAAAAATAACATAAACCTAACTAAAAACTATCTAATATGGTGTGTAATGTTGCTCTCCCTTCATATCCCATGTTGTCCCTTTGATATAGCTCTTATTTCATCTTTGCAAAATTGGGCCAAGAGGCCTCTAAAATCGTGATTCATGTGACTTTTTAACGAAGTCACGCATCAAGACTTGTGCATACGCACACTAGCTGATTCGTCACTTGTGTGTATGCACAGAAAGGTGTGCGTACGCATACTAGAGTGTGTGCTTCTCCTTTATTTTTTGCATGAAATCTCTCATTTTGCATGCTTCCTTCTACTTCTACCTAGTCATTCTTGCCTATTGGACCTGAAATCACTCAACAAAACATATCACGACATCGAATGGAATAAAAGTGGAATAAAATTGATTAATTTAAGCATAAAAAAAAGCATGTTTTTATATTTAGGCACAATTTAGAGAGAAATCACAAAAGTATGCTATTTAAGTGAATAAATACGGATTTGTGGGATGAAATTCACTCAATTAAAGCCAAAATTGACCATCAAATATGGATTGATCACTATTTTACCCTCAACGAAGATGATCTATACAAGAAGGGGTTATCCCAACCATTACTCAAGTGTCTCAAAACCGCAGAAGCAGAACTAGCAATCTCGAAGGTCCACGAAGATGTATGTGATATGCATATAGGAGGCCGAAGTCTGGCCTCGAAGCTTTTAAGAGCAGGGTACTTCTGGCCTTTATTGAGAAAAAAATTGCATGTAAAAAGTCTAGCGCTGTCACAGTTGCCGAAAATACGCGCCAATTATCCATAACCTTGCCAAGTTGTTACACACCTCGGAAGTCAGGTGGCCTTTCCATAAATTGGGGCTAGATATTTTCGGACCATTCCTAACATCAATAGGACATGTAAAATTCTTACTGGTAGCTATAGATTACTTTACAGAGTAGATAGAAGCACAACCACTTGCTAAAATAACTCGAATAAGGTACGCCCTTTCATTTAAAAATCTCTAATTTGTAGATACGGATTACCCAAAGAAATCATTACCGACAATGGTAGACAGTTTACTGATAAAGTAATTGCATCTTTTTTAACAAATCTTCACATCAAACACCATTTTTCTTCTGTCAAACACACAAAGCAATGGCTCGCAGAGGTAGCTAATAAAATCATGTTGCAGGCTCTAAGCAAAAAGCTAGCAGAAGCCAAAGGATGCTGGGTTGAGCTAATTCCTAAGATCTTATGGAGTTACAACACCACGCCACAATCCTTAATAAAAGACACACTATTCTGACTAGTCTATGGAGCAGATTCCATGATACCAGTAGAAATCTCTCAAAAATAATCCGAACCGACCTCTTGGATGAAGAGACCAACACACGAGCACGATTAGCTGAACTTGATACATTGGATGAGGAGCGGGACTTAGCCAGACTCGGCAACAGTCTATGCAAATTACAATACAACGAAAATATAACAAGAAGGTGCGCCCAATAATACTACAACAAGGAGATTTAGTACTCCACAAACTCGAGGATATCCCGAAATCACTAGGACAAGAAAAACTAGCGGCAACCTGGGAAGGTCCTTTCAAAGTTTCAAAGGTACATAAGAGAGGTGCATATTCTTTACAAACATTGACAGGGACCGACCTTCCTAATACTTGGAACATATCGTCATTATGTTTATATTATAGTTAGTTTTTTTGTAAAAGACAGGGTCGAGAGGTACTCTTTTTCTTACTCACGAGATTTTTTTCGCATCGGATTTTACTCAGAGAGATTATTAACGAGGCTAATCACCCCGCGTCTTCTACAACGGAAGGCCTTATCAATTCAAATAAAATGTTAATACATTTTCTTCTCTATACATACCAACATACAAAAGTTGGAAGCTAGCAAAATTATCATAACTAAGCACGATAAATATTATGTCATTCAAAAGTCTAACAATTGTTCATACAAAAGACATCGATATTAAAGATCGGCAAAAATTTGACATAACATTAACAAAGTTCAACAAAAGTTTCATACTAAATTCATACAAACATATATCAATTATCTTTTTCGTCAGCGGTCATGTTTTCATTCTCAGCCTCCCCAACTTCATCATCTACAAGCTTACCATTAACAACAATCTTGGTAACATCAAGATTGCCGACATCAAACTCGGGCACAAAGGTAACCACTTGACTCACCGCCTGATCAAAACCAGCCGAGAACATTTCTAATACCTCGTTTTCCAGCTCGTGAATCCTAGAGGTCATTTTTCCCTTGTCATTATTAGACTCTTTCAGTTGACTTTGTAACAGACGAATCTAAACCTGCAACTTCTCTATTTCTTCCTCTTTGCTTTTCATTTTTGTGGTCACATCTACAATAACATCATCTCTTTCTTTCAAAGATTTCTCCAATTTTAATATCCTTTCCGCTTCACCTTTTTCTTTAGCACCCAGCAGCTCTGTTATCGGACCCATACATAGTAATCTAGTACTGACCGTCTACAAAGACAAACAAAATATTAAAATCAAATTCAACATAAACATACACATTCAATGCATATAATTTTATCCATACTTGCATATACTGTCAAATGCCCTCTTTTCCCACATCCTTCAACAGCTTGACATTGTCAGAATACTGCGCAATCTTATCTGCCAATTCCATAAGCGAAAATTGCTTGCTCCACATCGATTGAGCACTTGCTCCATTGATATAACCATGAAGTCGCCTTTGCTTTTTAACCACATTCCCACCTCCCAGATCCATCTCCTCCACTTTCCAAAGACTTATCTGAATCAAACCTTTTCTTCTTTGCCTTGTGAATAGGACGAGCGCTAGACTGAGCAACGTCAACACCGATATCTCTGTATGAATTTATAGTATAATCATCTTTGTTACTTTTCTTTTTCTGCATCTATACAATAATAAAAAATATAATTATAAAAAATTAACAAAAATAATAAAAAAATAAAAAATAAGTTGTGTTTCTATATCTTTTCTATCAGAATAAATATAAAATATACTTATTCAATATCTCTAAATATAATATCTTTATTCATATTTTATCTGTCAAATATAATTTTTATATTTATATCTTAATTTCTTGTCTCTATAAACAAACACAACCCAAACCTCGTCAAGCTTAACTTTTAGATTGAATTTAATGTATTTTGAATCTGAACTTGCTTGGTAGTAACGCTGAGCAAATTAAGTCACACATGCATCGTGGAGGTAGAAATTGATGCGATCTACTACTTTGACCTTATCGAATTACTATTTCTCAAAAAACAAATAAGTAAATAACACAGAAAATAAGTCAATGACTATTAGCGCCAGGTTACAATTACGGACAAAAACTATAAAAAGAAAATAAGGAGAAACGAATAATTATTTAGTAGCAATTATAAAATATTAGAAAATAATAAGAAGGATAATAGATATTATGACGATAAAAGAATAAATTATCATTTATATTTTTAAAAGATATAAACGTTGACAAATATATTCATATAAGAATAAAATAACAACTGGATTCACGAAAGATAATTTTTGTGTGCCAAGAATACTTTAACGGACTAATTATGTAACTAACGTTCGAATATTCTAGGCACACGGAAACCATTTTCCGTTGTTATAATTGTCATTTTATTTTTATAAAGGTACATTTGTAAGTATTTATATTTTTTATAAATACAAATGGTAATTTATTCGACAATAAAATTAGTGATTTTTAGTTACAAAATATGAAAAAGAAAAAGAAGAGCCGAGAGGAAGGGGGTGAATCGATTTCAACATATGCATATAAGATGTGTGTGGTTCTCTCAATATAGACGTAACAAACACATAAATTAAATTAAAGTAAAGCAATGAAAATGTGGCCTCTCATAAAAACTCAACTAGAGTCATGGGTGGTTGAATTTCTTTCTTGGAAGAAATGAGCATTATTATCCAAGTAATAAAGTGTCAAAGTGTGCACGTAACTCAACAAATAGCAGTTTCAAAAGTAATAAGCAAGTTCAGGTCAATTTCAGCACATGATGATAATGCAGCATGGTCCATCCTTCATACGCATGCTCCTGAAAAATACGAATTCCTTCTTATTATATTATCTTTTTGCGTATTGCAAAGTGCCAGTGGCTAGCAAACAGAGACAATAAACAATCCCATTGTATTTTTACTTAATAATTTGATTTTTTTTAATCGAAGGGTTTTAATTTTTAAAATATCAATTCCTGTCCTATTTTTTATTTTTAAAATAAAAAATGACTTTACTACAAGATTAGATATGAATTTGCGTATTATCTACCCCATAGTTATCAGATAGTTCTTTCACAAAAGGTACATATCGGATGTAAAATACTTAAACAAGATAACTCACAATTTATATACATCCATATCATAATAAAATTAAATTAGGAATAAGATTGTTTATTAGATCAGATTATATTTATAAATGTGCAGTACAATTTGCAAATATTATATCGACATCTGCAAATCTAATTCTCATAGTTGCGGATCCACTACACCAAATAACAAATAAATAAATAATAAATATTTCATATATATTATATTATATTATTTTTATTATTTAAAAAATTATTTTAATGATATTTTAAAATTAAATATGTTTAAAAAAATAATAAAAGAAGTTATTAGAGTGAAAAGAAATTTTATTGATTTTTTTATAGAAATATTTTTTTATTTATACGAGATCTTATCTGATTTACAAATATGTGAATTAGATTAGAATATAAAAAGTATAAATATGATATCTAATCCAATAAATTTAGTGCAAATCAAATTGAATAAATTTGACGGTATAAATCTCGTCGATAATTGTTTATCGTCGAATTTTTTTGTCCGTCGCTAATTATCAACGGTTTTAACGGCAGATATAAACTTTTAATTGCGAAATTTTGGAGCTTGTTATCATTGAATTTTTTCCAGTAAATCTAACGGTAATATATTATTTATTATTAATAATTAAATTAATCTGTCAAGTGTTGTTTTGTAAAAATCTACAACAGCCAAAGAGAGTCCAATAAAAAACTTAAAACAAAGAATCTGCACAATCACCATTAACATTCAATCATAAGTTCATAAACCATACATACATGAATGAAAACCAATCAAACACCAAAAATACTAAAACCATAAAAATTTTGCAGATCTATTCACCAAATCTAAAATCCACAACATCAGCCAAAACAACCACATACAAAATCAATCAATTAGCTACATCAAACACTAATTGACATTCGGCCATCATTAATAAAACAACATAATTTAAACCAAACCTAAAATCGTTTACCATTGTCTTATATCAATCAACCTTTAAACACTAACACATCTTTTGTAAATCCACCTAAACATTCATAAAAAACAAAATAAATTTAGAAAAAAATTAGAATAGTATTTTTTTTAGTAGTAAATAAATAATTTTTTTGAAAAATAAAAATTAAAAAAATTCTATTTTGAATAAAATAAACTACCCTCTTTCCTTTTCAGCAGTAACATCGTCGATAGCAAAACTTCCATTATGGTCGTTGCAGGCTATTTTCTGCTACGTGCACATCTAACATTAATTTTGTTTCTTATTCTTCATCTCTAATTCATTGCCGGTAGAAGAAGAATCAGAGGCAGAGGTGGACTTGAAAGATGGTTTCAAAAAAGGGGTTAGGACAAAAACGGGTTAGGATTTTTTTATTAAAAAAAAAGAAGATGAAATAGGAAGAGGGGTGAGAGTACGGGTGGCAACGGGGCGGGTAGGGACGAATTTTTGCTCTACCCGACCCCGCCCCACTGTACAACAATCCGCGTAAAATTCGCTCCAATTCTACCCGTGAGTAGTAAAACGTTAAATCCTAATTCGTCCCTGCGGGTACTCGTCCCTACCCGCCCCTATAATTATTAAAATCCAATAAATAAAATTAAAGTTCAAAATTTATATAACCATCATCATACATAACATAAATTAAAGTAAAAATTTAAATATGATACAATATTATTAATTATTTACTAATTATTTTACATATTATACATATATACCGGGGCGGGTATTACCTAAACCGAGCCTCGGGTGGTGTTGTCATCTCTAGATGAGACCAACCTACCTGGACGACAGAAGAGAGACACAACTCCGATATCAGAGGGAGCGGCAGCGGTAGCTCTTCTAACGGTGGCAGAAACAGATGGAACAACTTAGTTTGAGACAACGAAACACGATCCAGACAACTTAATACATATTTTAGAGGAGAATCGAGGTGGGTAGCGTTGGCGAGAGTGGCTAGAGGGGTTGTCAAAAGATGTTGTAGGGGATAGAGAAGAGAGAGGAGAATGGAGGAGAGAGAAGGTTGTTCTCGAAAGTGAGGGGAGAGGGTTACGCATTTTTAGGTTTACCGGCGAATTTATTGGCGGATAAATCCGACAGTAATGCATTGCATATGACTAGAACGCAACGTTTCACTAATTGAGATTTACCGGCAAATAAATTCACGGTAAATCCCACAATAATTTTAGCGTCAATTTTTTTTCTCATTATTACAGACGAATTTACCGTCGAAATATCAAATCTAACGATAACCTTTTTATCTAAAGAATATATTGTCAAATCTGCCGATAAACGTGACGCTAATGTCCGACGCTAAATTCAACGATATTTAGTGTTTTTCTTGTAATGTGTGACCAATCATAAAAGCTCAACTAAACATCCGTACTTCATAAGTGTAAAAGCGTGAAGGGTAATTTAGAGTTTCACAAAATTAGGTTAGGTGAATTCCATGTTGGTGCTCCACACGAGGATCTGTGGCTATGAATCCATGTGAGATGCATGCAACTTGTAGAAGTAGTTGCCCTCTTGCATGCTGTGAATGTTATATGACCTACCGAAGCAAAACACTGTCCCCATATAATAAAGAAATAATAATATATAAATTACCAAACTCTCCATTTTGTATTCGTCGCTCTTAAGGTGATTATTACATTAAAAATGTCTCTTTCATGCCTCCGTTATTTTGCAAAATTTCCGTGGTTGATAAAAACAAGACAGCAGTAGCTATATGGCAGAAGATACGTCATTTGTAACCATATTTTGTAGAAAATACTATCATAATATAAAGCATGCTTTTAAATATTATCATGCATTTACGAAGACAACAGAAAGCTATCGCTTTCGAAAGCTGTTTATATCAAGGAAATTGTTTCATAATTCATATTCAGTTATTCAGAGACATCAGCACCAAATATCGATCTAGATAGGTGTTACAACTTGCAAAGCACTGCAACACCAATGATCTAGATCTAATGAATAACAATCATAATGTCCTTTTTCATTTAATTGTTGAAGACAAAATCTCAAATATTAAGATATTCAATACTTCTTTTACTTTGTTATCTAAATCTATATAAATAATGAATGGTGAGAAAAAGGTTATTAAAAAGTATATGGTGTTGCTCTCTAAACTAGCGTATATAAGAAAGGAAAATAATATTTGCTTCCTGTAAAGTGTAAAGGAGAGCGCTATATATATGGAATACAAATGATAATGACTATGGCTAATAAATAAGACCACAGAATATTCTGTGACCAATGGGGTATTTTATTCTTTGAAAAAGAAATCTTTTTATTCAGAAAATAAAAGGCAATTTTCTTCTGACTTTTTTTTTTTGAGAAAAAGAATCATTCTTAGGAATTAAATATTTCATATAATTTCCCAATTTATGCATATGATTATGACATGAAAAAAGGGGTACGAGTGTATTATGGGAGTAACAGTAAACCCTATAAAAAAAGAAAACGATGTAGTGAGAAACTCCTTTTTTTAGAAAGTGAAATGGTCAATGCAAACTAGTGTGTTTAATATTTTGAAAACATCTACTATATATAACACAATGCAAATTTGACTACACAAAATTGTTATGGAAAAAGAGTTCTAATTTTGATCCGTTGGAAAATATATACACAAACTCACCTTAGTTATTTACTTTTCCTTAATACAAGATCACAGTGAAACAAATGTTGCGGCATATTTGGTTGTACGCATCACAACAAAGACAATATTTTAGTTGATAAGGGCTACATGACATTTCTGAAATTTGATTAAAAACGAAAACGTGGCAAAGCCTTGTTGTCAATCCAGGCAGGCTTTCTTTGCATTGTAATAGAAAAATGCCATCTTCTGAACTAGCTCATCGGCATTTCTCACTTCTGCAATGGCATCGGAAGCAGTGTTTCATTGTGAAAAAGAAAAACTAAAACAACGAGAATGCTGTCTTGGAACGAAGCTAACCAAACAAATACTATGTGAGTATGTGGCCTAGTATATTCAGAGAGATATGTTATTTGTATCCGTTCATGCATCATACATGAAATGAGGTATATATCTGCTCAATGTACTAGGTAAAATGAATGTACAATACTTCTCTGTTTAAAATGAGACTAGAAAGAGCAGCAATCTCACCTTTCTTCCTGTACACTACTCCGTGTCCCCGCAAAAACAAAATTTGAGGACATCCTTTAACTTTCAGGGCATATGCCAAGTCTCTCTTGATGTTAATGTCAATCTTAACAGCCTATAAACAGAAAATTCAAGGCATTATATGAATTGCAGTTTAAGGCTTCTAGCAAGTTTGAGGTTTGGCTATAAGAAAAAAGATTGACTATACCCGAGGAGGTAACCGATCTTTGGCGTTCCAATATACCTTGATTGCTTCCTCCAGCTCTTTCAAAAGTTTCCAGTTATCACTTGCTATGTGGAATAACAATTTCAAACACCAAAGGCTGGTTTTTGTGCCTTTTTTTTATTAATATTAGTGAATGAAAATATACTATATTATTTAGAATAGGGGAGTTTACCTGTTATAACGTTTAAATACAAGGATAATTAATGGGCTGGGATGGAAAGCAAAATTCTCCCACTCCAAACAGTTGATCTCCTGCACCCAGTAATCATCAGTTTTCACTTTCTTCCTCAATCACCATATTCTTTACCCTGTCATTGTCATCTTCATCATCTTCCTCTTCTTCATTGTCCTTCTTCAACTCCTCTTCACCACCATCATCATCATCATCATCATCACTGCTTTCGGATTCATAATTGCCATGGACGCTATCCTTCATTATGTTTTCCTGATCCTCCAAAACATCTTATTTTTGCTGCCGAATTATTTCAAATGCGCGTTCAAACGAACCATGTATGTAATCTTCCACTGCCATTGCTTCGCTTCTACGACCATGCCTTGGCTTCCTTGGAATTATTGTAGGGAAGGCATCAGCAGAACCTATTTCACCAATGCCAGATGCCACATCTTTTGAAGACTGCATTCTTGCCTTAGGCCTAACTCTTTTGTTAGAGTCAGGTTTAGGTTCAGAATCATATTCAGTATTTGAAGGAGATTCTCCTGAAGCATATCAAGAAAACTACTTCAGAGTGCAATGGGTAGATATAGGGGAATGAAACAAGAATCCCAAATGAACAATGGCATGAGTAGATTCTAAACTAGAATTCTGAACATTAACTGATGAGAATGAACGCAAACAATCATCCATTTTTGTGGTGCAAAAAGGAGAAGGGCATCTAGGAAGGACAGTAGTTTGGAGATATAGCATTTTGATTACTTCGTTGTGAAGCAACCAATCAAACAGGACACAAGGTTGTCAATAATAACACATATTTTAAGCTTCTGTCTGCCTGCTTCTGCTTAGCCTGGTGTCAAAGAAGAAAAGGAGAAGGGCATCACTATTATAGTTCATAAAAACAAAGGCTTTAGCTGCGTTTAATGCATGACCAGACAAAGAGAACAGAACTTGTTAAAATCACAAAATTCCAAGAACTTTTCACCAAGTGAAACAGAATTAAACAAACATGAGTACGAAACAGAAGAAACCCATCCCGGACCGGCGGGCAGTGCATGCAAGAGAACATGTAGTTTAAAAGATGTAATGATTAATTGAAATTTTGAAAAGACTGTGGGAATCTTCTATAAAGCATTTCGTCAAACACCTACTGTGCTCTAATCGACTAGCAGAAAATCATGCATACCAAAACTTAGTAATGCATGGTTTTTTCTTCACTGTTTCTGAGTCTTGTAGGAATGAAATTTATTCAAATGAAGGAGCTAAGTATTAGAGTAGATGGATCACCAAATGATACAAACGCTTTTCCTCATTCTTGGGTGGGGTTTTTTTTCTCATTTTTTGCTTTCAGTGTGTTCGGACTGTCTCTCTTGTTTTTTTTTTTTTTCTTTTTCTAATCATTGATAAAGAGTAAAGACCCAAGAAAAGCAAAAATCTTAAAAATCCTTAGTTCATTTCGAAGATAAAGTTTTATTTCTGTTTAATTAATTTAATGAAAGGTGAATTGAGGGTAAAGTGGTTAACAAATA
>NC_029774.3:134411317-134423727 GCF_000817695.3 Arachis duranensis | reverse complement strand
GAAGCTATAATCTATATTTTTTAAAAGATTTTCTTTTATTTAAAAAAAATTAATATTATAAATAAATAAAAAATATTTTTATATTATTATACCTAAACATAATTATTAAATAAACAAAAAATTTTTACATGAAATATCTAAACATAAAATTATTTTTTTCTTTTTAAAAATATATTTTTAAAGAATTAATTAAAAGAAAGATCTTATCATAAAAACTCATCCAAACGGACCTTAGATAGTTTATTGGTAAATTAATTTCCGGCAAATTTTTACTTACCTTATTGGCTTATTCTATATTAAAAAAGAAATGAAATCAACTAAATTAAACTCCCGCTACTTCATGTAACCGGGACATGAAGATTGAAGAAGGCAAAAAGATGTCAACCCTTTGAATGTTGTGCCTGTGCCATTGACTTCAAATCATACATGATATATCAAATATCATTGCTTCAACATCACATTTGTACTTTTATGTTCCCATAACCTTTTGCAAAACATTTTTTATGGTATTACATTGTATTCCTTGAACATTATTATAGACATGCTCCTTCAACATTGTTTATTATGGTCTGTCGCTAAAGTCTGCTCTTAACTGATAACTCTTGCTTCATTTGATCTCTCAGAACTCTCCTCAGTATTTTGTTCGAAGCTGTTCTTGGAAACTCCCCCACAACTTTAACATGGCTTACCTGTAGTGTGATGCAATGAGAAAAGTTTTGGATGTTGAATCAATTTTGTGTCCCTTCACCAAATAATAAAGTGCTATTGGTATCAATCACAACTGTTTAATGATCATACCTTAAACAAAGGATTAAGGTTGCTTTGAATTGCTTTGGAAAATCTCAGCTTTAGAGTTTCTGCATTGGAAACATATCCTTTCTTTAAAACAACAAATATAGCCAGCTGATCTGGACCACCACTTGGAGGAGCAACACTGACTGCTGCCGTCTCCGAAATGCATTCGTCGGCCCTATCACAGACGCGCTCGATTTCTATAGAACTTGTCTGCAAATCAGAATTACAGAAACAGAAAAATCCTAAGCAACAATAATAGCCAATCTCATAATAGCAAAAGCAATGATAATACTAATACCTTTATTCCACCAAGATTCATGGTGTCATCTGCCCTTCCTTGTACAATAATATAGCCTCCAACAGTTCTCTTTATTATATCCCCATGTCTCCTAAGTACCTGTTAATACAGAAATAATAATTATGATTAAATATTTAATTATTATGCTCTAATTTATAAAGAAGGGCAATCAGAAAATGATTAATAGTACTTTGGCAGATTGATAGCTTATGAAGTTATTAACATTTGATAACCGATAATCTAACCATCCATATATGGTTTAGAATCAAAACAATCTCATCCCTCTAGCTGCATCTACATGCGAAAATCATTCGTTGGGACTAAATGCAGAAATTGAAGTAGATACCTGTCCTTTATAAGTTGGCATTCCCTTAAAGTAAACCATATCATGATCAGCATTAAGCAATCTATCAGAAGCACCCAGAGATAAAGGGAACAAGCCCACCTCACCAACACAGGGAACACCCTCTGGCTGTCATATAGTTCAAAGAGATCAAACACATTAGAAAACCTATTTTCAATGACAATGGAATATTTATAATCCAGAAAATGTACTTACATAAGCAACTCCATTTTCATCAAGAATGACAAAACCAGTTGTCATTGATGCTGTGCTAAAAGCACCAAAGGCTTGAGGCTGAAGTGGGCTACCCGCAATGTAACTAGAGGCAAGTTCTGTTCCTCCACACAATTCAACAATTGGACTGTAGTAAGCTTTTGAAGACAACCATAGATCATCATCAACATTTGAAGTTTCTCCACTGGAACAAAATGCCCTACATATATTTAACTACTTCAGTCTATTTTCCATTAGTGGTTTAGCTACTCACTTGATTATTTAAACTCGTGAGAGATGTTACTTTATCTTTGTCCAATCCAAACCCTCCATGCATTGTGTACTCTTCCAAGCTTTAACTAAGCTCGGCACAGTTCCCAGTATGGTTACACCTGCATCCTGAAAAATCATAGTTCTGTAAGTTCTTTGTATGCACTCCCAGCTTTTCAGGAGATCAAAATAATCATTACCATTGTACAATGATACGAGTAATGGAACAATTGATTTGGAGGAATCACCTGAACAAATTTTCCAAAATCGCTGCCTTGAGGCGATCCATGGTAGAGAGCAAGAGCTGCACCATTTAGAAAACAATGGTATAACACGGTTGGTCCGATCACCCATCCTAAATTTGTAGGCCAACAATAGACATCTCCAGGTTGAATATCAATTGCAGCCCATCCGTCGGCAGCACTTCTTATTGGTGCAAGTTGAGTCCAAGGAATAGCTTTTGGATCTCCTGATGGAATCAAAACATATGAGTATATAACAAGAAAAGCATTAGAATGATAGTCTCAACCTGACACAATTGAAGGATAATCTTTACCTGTGGTTCCTGATGAGAATAGTATGTTAGTGACAGAATCAACTGATTGATATATCGGAGAGTAGCCGCCTGATCTGCCAAGAGCCAAGAGCAAAGAGTTAGATAACTTGGATGATAAGTTACACAAAATACAAGAAAAGAATGATTATCAGTGATCATTAAGTTAGCAAACTTTACTCTACTTTTACTAGATTAAAATATGGTTTAACAACACAAAAGTTACCATTTATTAGATTAATATGTTCATATGTGGGGAAGAGACACAATGCCACACAGTACCTGCCGTTTTGACTGACAGTAGAAAGGAAAGCATTCCATGACATGTCTTGTTCTCTTAACTGTACACCTAGTTCTTCGCCAGTCACAGGGACCACGATAACTTTACATGAAGCCGCTTCAGTGACTCGACTGCAAGAAGTGATATGGAAAATGAGGTTTCCAGTGGTTTATGTGCTGAAACTCACCTATACAAATCACTCTAGAGAAGAAAAGGTTCGACTTAAGTAATTCGGATGGCTTTAATTACACTAACATGCCAATTATATCAAAACAGTGCCAAGGCAAAAAGTCAATTGTAAGTATAAAGTTAACAAAAGTTTTACCTGTACAAATGGAATTTCTTGCCACCTCTTAATATGAAATCCTGAAAATTAAAGCTGAGTGAAATACAATATTTGGGATATGAAATTGGCTATATTATGAAATGACTAAACATATGAATCTTCTACTATGTGTAAGTTGGGAGCCATCAAACTCTCTTGGTATTCAAATTCATAAGGAACTACTAAAATTTATTTTAAAACAACTAGATATCTCTCCCTCATTTCTTTTTCTAGTTTTAACCTCGCAAGGGAAACCTATCAAATAGATAGTAACACCATTAAAAATTCAAAAGTAGCTGTAACACTGATAAATTTGACTGCTGCTAGAGATGAGATTTCTGGAAACATTGAAACTATTTAAGTATTTAACTTGAGCATTGCTACACATATACTAATCAAGATTGTATATAGAAATTGGTAATGAAGAAAGAGCAAAGACGTATTTCCATATATTGAATAGGCTCACTTCAATCAACAGTTGTCATGCTACTAAAGTCATGCACAGCACCGGATTTAAACAGTTACCTGTGTGAAAATTCCCTTTGCTTTAGAAACACGCAACCGAGAAGAAATTTCTTTTGGTGCAAAGCTATCTGCTATAGATACCACAGCACATCCTGCTAGAACAATGGCCAAATATATAACAACGGCATTAACTGTCATTTGCATGTCAATTGCAATTGCATCTCCCTTTGAGAATGTGGCATCTATTGCACTTGCTACCAACCTTGAATTAATAAGGCAAAAAATGTGTTGAAAAGGAGATCACAGATTGAAAACTGCTTCAATTATAAAATCTAAAAGGAGAACATACATTACTTGCTGTCGGAGTTGTTTGAGTGTCATACGATTAACCATGGAATCATCACATTCTTCATCTCTCCAAACGATGGCTAAACTGTCATCCGATTTGTAGGGGCGTGCGCACGGCTGCAAGCAGCAATCAGCAATATTCAAGACAGAGCCGGGAAGCCAAGTTCCTCCATGTTTTGAGGGATCAGAAGTATCCAAAATGCACCTTGGAGCTTCAATGAATGAAACTGAGAGTTCCTTGAGAACAATAGACCAGTATTCCTACCCCCCACAACAATAACAATCCATGATTTCATTATGAGATGGAATAGGATAACTTCTAATCATAACAATAATACAAAAAACGAAGGGTGTTAATGCTTGCCTGAGGATTGTCGACAGAAAACTTGTGCATGAGAGGATAACTGGTAATTGGGTCTTTGTAGGAAGACCCAAAAAGCTTTGGACCATAGGTTTCCATGACATGCCCCAAGTTGGAAATTCTGGCCTGTTCCCTACAATCAAAATGTTGCAATGAACACTAAAACAAGATATAAGACAAAAGAGAAAGAGAAAGAGGAGTTAAGAGTACTTACAAAGAAGGGAACCAATATAGAGGAGGATCAGCATGATGAGAAGCATTGGAAGAAGATTGATAGAGAGAGTAATAAACAAGTTGGTGGAATGAATGAGGGTGAGATGGCTTCAGCACTCTCCGAGTCACGATTTGGCGCCAGATATCTGTAGATGAAACACAAAGGGACACAATTTCCCTCAAAACACCATCAAATTCAATGGCTTCTGCCACTGATAACCCTGCCTCCAAGAAGTCCTTCACTCCCAACTCCCTCAACCCCTTTCCCATTTCTCTCCTACTCTCTTCCAAGTTCCAACAAGCTATGGCCACCAAAAGTGGCCAATGGCAGGTCAACAAGATCAAGATTAGATTAAAGTCAACAACTTGAGCACGTGGTTCTGGACAATACCTAACAAAAATACGTGGCGCTTATTATATAATATCTATAGTAATAGTAATAATTAAGGTAGTGCAGATTTCAATAATCAAAATGTAGTAGAAAAATTTGAACTTTTTTTTTTCTCACCAGAAAAATATGGTACTTCATCGAAAGGCTTTGGAGTCGCAATTGGTATCTGTCCTTCAAGGCTGCACCAACCTCAAAAAAGCCAAAGAAGTCCACGCTCACATCTATCGCAACGACCTCCACCAATGTTCCTACGTCATTACCAAACTCATCCGCGTCCTCACGGTGCTCCACGTTCCAGTGGAATCTTACCCTCGCCTCGTCTTCTCACAGGTCCAAAACCCTATCAACCCCTTTCTATGGACGGCTCTTGTTCGTGGCTATGCCCTGAAGGGACCACTTTCCGAGGCATTTCGCCTTTACGCCTCCATGAGGACGGAAGGCATTGGTCCCGTGTCATTTATGTTCTCTGCTCTGTTCACGGCTTGTGGCGCCGCGCGTGACGCGACCTTGGGGGCGCAGGTTCATGCCCAGACGGTGTTAGTTGGTGGGTTTGAGTCTGATTTGTATGTAAACAATACAATGATCAATATGTATGTAAAATGCGGTTCTTTGCACTGTGCACGCAAGGTGTTTGATGAAATGTCAGAACGGGATGTGGTTTCTTGGACCGAGTTGATTGTTGCGTATGCGAAGAGTGGTGACATGGGATCGGCGCAGGAGCTGTTTGACGGATTGAATGTGAAGGATATGGTGGCTTGGACTGCAATGGTTACTGGTTATGCACAGAATGCAATGCCAAAGAAAGCCTTGGAGTTTTTCGAGCGGTTGCAAAACGAAGGTTTGGAGGCTGATGAGGTTACCTTGATTGGTGCCATATCCGCTTGTGCTCAATTGGGAGCATCCAAGTATGCTAATTGGATAAGGGACATTGCTGAGAATTCTAGGTTTGAACCAGCAAAGAGTGTTCTTGTGGGATCAGCATTGATAGACATGTATTCAAAGTGTGGTAATGTGGAAGAGGCACATAATGTGTTTTCAAGAATGAAGCAAAGGAATGTGTTTTCTTACAGCTCCATGATTGCAGGGTTTGCAATGCATGGCCGTGCTCATGCAGCTATTGAATTGTTTTATGAGATGTTGAAGACTGAGACTAAACCAAACCATGTTACTTTTTTAGGAGTTCTTACAGCTTGCACTCATGCAGGCATGGTAGAGCAAGGTCAGAGGGTCTTTGAAACCATGGAAAAATGTTATGGTGTTGCTCCAACTGCTGATCATTACGCTTGCATGGCGGATCTTCTTGGCCGTGCTGGACACCTGGAGAAAGCACTTCAGCTCGTTCAGACAATGCCTATGGAGCCCACTGGAGGTGTATGGGGAGCACTTCTTGGAGCATCACACATCCACAAGAACCCTGATGTTGCTGAAGTTGCTTCTAGCCATTTGTTTGAGCTTGAACCTGATAACATAGGGAACTATCTATTGCTTTCTAACACATATGCAGCTGCTGGAAGATGGGATGATGTGTCAAGGGTAAGAAAATTGATGAAAGAGAAGAATTTGAGGAAAAATCCAGGTTGTAGCTGGGTTGAAGCGAAGAATGGTATGGTTCACGAGTTCTTTGCTGGTGATGCGACACATCCTGAAATTGGTGAGATCAAGAAGGCTTTAGATGATCTTATGGAGCGATTGAAGGGAATTGGATATCAGCCAAACCTAAGTTCAGTGCCATATGATATTGGTGATGACGAAAAGAAGCGTTTACTTATGGCTCATAGTGAAAAACTAGCTTTGGCATATGGATTGCTAGTCACTGATCCAGGTTCCACTATAAAGATCATGAAGAACCTTAGGATATGTGAGGATTGTCACATTGTAATGTGTGGTGCATCGAAAATTACAGGAAGAAAAATTGTTGTGAGGGATAATATGAGATTCCATCACTTCCTCAATGGAACCTGCTCCTGTAGTAACTTTTGGTAATGGACACCAGGTCATTGTGCAGGCAAAAAACTGACATATTTTTACGGAACGAAAAGCTTTGAAGTGGGAATCACCATTTGTTATTTTCTGGATGCAGTATATGCTTAGAAACAATTGCTTTGTGGTTGCCCAGATATCAACTTTCAGAAAAGGAAACTTGAAATCTTAGATCAAATGCAGGGTTGCTCAATTTGTCACCGGGGAAAGTAATAGATGGATGGCAAGGCAAGGCAAGCGACTATGTTTTTATGGATATACATACATGCATGGTCAGAGTAATAGGGGATTGAGATAAATTGACCAACTTTGATTCTGTTGGAATCCTGAAACTTCATGACACTGACAAATAAAGCAGTGCTAGTAATAGAAAGAATGTGGAGCAGATACTGAAGAAACCAGCTAAAGGAAACCATTATACTTTTTGTTCTTCAATTTGATCCGGTCTATTAAGATCTATATCTCCATAATTATGGAACAGATATAGCAAGCTGCTAAAGAGTACCTTGCAAAGATGGTTCCTTTAATCATTACCTACTGTTATAGGAAGTTCTTATGAAAACAGACCTAATAGTCCAATATTTTGTGATTCCTAACTCAGTTATTATTCAAAATTTTAGACAGGAAAATGTGAATATCTATTATCCAATTATTGCAATGTATACTGAATTGATTCAGGTAGAGGATTCAATCTCAGATATGTTACTTGCAATTGATGAAAATTGTATCACAATCATAAAATGCTGTTCAAGAATGAACTCAAATTTCATATATCATATGCATGCACGTACCCCTTGTCTTCCCTCAAAAGAAAAGTAACACTTTCCCTCCCCCAAAAGAAAGGAGAACAATGACAATGGGCATAACAACTTGGGAGAGTATATTTAAGCAAACACAAAGCCAAACTGTGTTAATTGATTTGGAGTTTAGCTGTTCAAGCATAAAAATATATTAGTATGAGAAAGATTAATATCTGGTCGGTTAACATAAGGATTCGTTTTTAGTCCAAAAACCTAATTTCCCTTATCAAAGTCTTGCGTCATTGATAATTTTGTTCTGAAAAAGCTTACAGCATTGAAACTTGATTGCATGTGCAGTATGAGGTGGACGCATTATATAAAAATGGTTAGTGTACTTGAAGCATACTTTCTGATACTTTATAAGATCCCAAAACAAATTATGACTCAAAGTGATATTGTCTGTTTAATTTCTTTTCTTTTTGTAATATCAAATAGATCACAGTTAGTTAGGTCTAGTTATGATACCTAATATATTTTAGTTATTGGAATATAAGAATAAGAATATCATATATTTCAGTTTCACTTTATTGGGTAATGAATTGATTCTAAGTTATCAATATTATGTCCTTCACTTGTTCTGTCCAACCATGAAAATCCAATAAAACAATAATTCAAAACCAATAATGCAATTATTATAGTCTTATGCACGACACAAACTCTAATGTTTGTTCTTAATTAAGGAAATGAAACAAATTAATGGATTATGTCATATGCTAACATTTGTTGGTAATTGTCCTTTTCTAGAATGACCAAAGTATCCAACAAATTTTGTTCTTTTAATTAGCTTTCTTTATAATTACTCTAGTGGCTTTGCACATTAACTGGCTGTGATTGGCATGGAAATTTTGTTATAGTATGACAGATGTGATCCCTTTACTTGGCGGTGATATTATTAAATATTGATGTAACAACTATCATTTAGATTAGAGAAAGTCTAGGGAGCCAATAGTCTAAGCGTACAATGTGTACGATGGAGGTTTAGGAAGTATTAGAGATATGACCATTAGTGTTACATTGTTCTATCAGGTTACGCTTTTGGGATGAGTGGTTTCAGATATGGTATTAGTGTTCTGGATCCGAAAGGTCAAGAGTTCGATTCTTGGTGAACTCCAAAAATAGTTTAATTTTATTATCCTTGGTATCCGGATGGTTATTCTAGATAGTATGGTGATGTTCATTTTATTCATGGATCAAAGATTTAGTCCATTGTACACATTGTATATTTAGTCCATTGGCTCCCTAGCACTACTCTTTAGATTAATAAATTAAATTTCATTTGTAATTTTATATAACTAAAAGCCTGGGTGGTTGTATTTGTAAGACTTTCAGAGTTGTTGTTTAGGGGATCTTTTAACTTTATGAGACTATTATTAGCACTTAAAATCTTATATGGGAAGAACAACATAAATAATTACCAATCAAATAAAAATACACTACATTTCTAAATTATTCACTTAAATCTTAATATTAGAATAACCATCTACACACTTAGTAAAATAAACATCCGATACATTCATTATTCACATTGTTTAATATTTTCATTGTCTACCTATACTTTTCCATCTTATATTATTACAATAATCTATGTGCTAATACCTACTCAACACATCATATATAAACTCGCATTAAACGTGATTAATGAAAAAAAGAAAGAAAAATAGAAAGAGAAGAGAAGAAAACTCCCCTTCTCAAAATATACAAAGCCCTTAATCAATATTGTCTGATACAACAAATGAAATAACTGATACTAATGATTAACATTACAAGAAAAACAAGAAACAAATACTAGAAAGCATCACCTAAAGAAAAGGAAAAGAAAAGTAAAAAAACACACACATCTCTTAACAGATGATTCAATTTGAAGAATGAATGAGTCATTCAATACATGAGCATGTCCATGATTGGTTGATTAGCAGCCAGAGAGTTGAAAGGGTCCATGAAGCCACAATCATTGAAAAGAGTCTCCTGAGCCTCATGAGCATGAAGAAAGTGGTGGTTGCCGGTGGTGGTGCTAGACACAGAGTTGATGTAATTGATGATGTCATTGAGAGAATGCAACCTGTTGGAAAGTTCAGCCATCTGAGCCCTCAAGATTGCATTCTCAGATTCTATGTTGAGATAAAGCTCTGTGGTAATCCCTATGCTTGTGCTGATCTGGCTGTTCTCCTTCTTCAGCTCATCAGTCTGGGAAATCAGGCTATCAAGATGCTGCTGCTTCCTCATCCTCGATCTCCTCGCCGATTCCCGATTCGATTGCATTCTCTTCCTCTTCCTTTGATCCATTATATGCTGCTGTGGATCTCCCTCAGAGCCAGAGCCAGAGCCAGAGCCAGAATAGCCTCCGCTAATTGGAGAAGCCATAACTATATATCTATCTATCTATATATATATATATATTACTAACTATTTGATTTTGAATTTTGATGGTAAAATGGTTTGAAATGAAAAAGGAGAAAGCTGGGAATATTATGAATGATGAATGAAGGGCTAGTTCATGAGAAAACGTAGAACCAGTAAAGGAAAACAACTGAGAAAGATTGAACCAAATGACTGCGGCGCCTTAGAGTTGAGTTGATTGTGAAGCCAGAGAGGAGGATCTCACAGATTACTGGAGACATTCTTGGTGATATCTCTCTCAAGTTCAGACATACATAACTGCATGTATGTATATGAATATGATGATTATGATGAATAAGAATAGAACAAAGCTGAGGTTCTGTTAATCAATAATTAAGATGGTTGCTGATGATGGATTAGATGGTATGTATGTATCTATATAGAGAAAGAAGATTCTAGAGGATGGGAAAAGTGTTGTGTGTGTGTCAAAGACTATGGGCAAGGAGGGAAAATAAATAAAGGTGTAATAATCTTATAATCTAAAATCTGGAGGCGATGAAAGGAAAGATGATAAGGGAGAATATGCAAAGAAACATAATATGAGGATGGATATGAATTGACCAACTCTCTCTCTGCACAAGGATAAGATGACTATGGGAATGTAAGAGGTTTTCAAGGGACTTCACTTCTCCAATTTATACACAAATTCCCCTCTCTAATTACATATTAATAATTTAATTATATTCAGTTTAATTTTGATACACTGAGAGTGTAAAATATTTTATAAAGTCGTATAATTACATTCGTCTTTTTGAATGATTATTCATACCCTCAATAAAAATAATTATTTTTTATGAACGTAACAGGATGCACGTGTAAAGCTATTTTTATACTTACAGTATATCAAAATTAAATTCTATTTATAATATTTTAAATATAAAAAATAATTATTTTTATTAATATAATAATATGTAAATTAAAAACATATATAACATTTTAAATTAAATCCACATGATGAATTTTTTATATTTATGAATTACTACTAAAAATATTAATAATTTTAGGGCATTAGTAATTTTTTTTTAAAAAAATAGAGAGTAAGGAAAGGACTAGGAAAGGGGGTGACATATACAATATGTTACTGTGCATGTGCACGCGTATATTTATTTATTTGTAATTCCTATTGTTTAGTAATTTACATAATGGAAAACGCAATATGATGGTGACCTACATACAAACAAGCCACCCACCATTTGTAATAAAATTGTTTTTTTCGTTGAATGGTATGCAAATGGAGTCGTGGAATCTTAGGTAATGAATGGCTCTTGCAGTTAAATTATATAATTATTTAACTTTCTAATTCTACAGGTTAGTTTTCTTGTTGCTCCTTGCATGTGAATTTTTAGTCTTTGTTATTATCTACGGTCAGACATCAATCCTATTCTATTTCAAACATTAGTCTTTGTTTAAACTTTTAAACGTTTCAAGATTTTTTGCTTAATAATATTATTTGTCGTAATTTTGAAAAAGTTACTTTGACAAAGAATATGCTTTAACCGCAAAAAAGTAGCTTTTAAATATCGATCTTTTTCCACGGAGTAGTCTTTGGTATTTGTAATACGACTGCTACAGGATAATAAATTAAATTAATAATATAGATATATACGGAGGCCTAAAATCATTCTTTATCAATATGTAATAGTGGCATAGAATATTAAATTTTATTTACACCAATCAGAATTTTCCATTATCACAAGATTGACTACTGACTGGTTATTAATAGATGCCAAAGTTTTTCATCTAGATACAGCCGGCATTTGACCACTATATGATAAAGTTTCTTTATTTGGTGATCAATATTTATGGAGTATTATTATTTGAATAATATAAATATATAATCACAACCAATCAAAAATAATTTTTAAAATATAGTTTACTAGTAACTTATACCTCACTAAAATAGTATTTTATTGATAATAATAAACACAATATAATACATATGAGACTTTAGAAATACCTAAAGTTTTCTCCATTGCATGTGTATAAGCAGCATATATAGATTAATGTATGTTGTCTAATAAGCACATGGTTACAGTTGTGGGTTGTTGAAAAAGAAGCAAAAGTTATTAAATTACCCGACCAAAATCCAGTGGGGCGGCAATGCCAGCAACTATTTGCTACTCAATCTCTCTCTCTATACATATATATATATATATATTAGAAAATTTTATGATGTTATTAGTTTTGGTGGCTAAAAATGACTTAAATTTGATTTATAAATAAAATACTAACACATAATATGATAAATTTATGACCAAATTAATTATTTCTCTCTTATAATTTCTTATTATTACTTTTATATCAAAATAATTTTTTATATTATTTTTATAATTATAAAAAATAATTTTAAAATATAAAACCAAAATATTTTTTTATTA
>NC_029774.3:134404762-134411055 GCF_000817695.3 Arachis duranensis | reverse complement strand
TTATTTTTTAAAATTATTCTTTATAATTATAAAAATAATTATAAAAAATTATTTTAATAAAAATAATCATAAAAAATTATAAGAGAGATAGAATTATTTTAATCATAAATTTATCATGTCATGTGTTAGTATTTTATTTATAAATTAAACTTATATCATTTTTAATCACCAAAACTAATACCACCATAAAACTTTTCATATATATACACATATAATTATAATAATTTTCATTTATCACTATTTCAAACTAATTAGATTACATTAGATATATTATTCTTTTCTTTCCATAATATTTGTAACTTTGACACTCATAAACCATAAGTAAAAATTCAAGTGAAATTAATTTTATGTGAAGTTAATAACTGAAATCAGTACTGTAATCATAATTAAAACCAGCTTATTGGGTCTCACCGTCACCCAAGTTTTCATCTTATTTAATATATATTTTTTGTGTTATTTAGTTGTTTCTCAGAAGCTTCAAATCGAGAATGTACATTCATTCATTTTACAACTTGTAAGAACCTTATCCCTTAAGTCATTGCATTGACATCACCTTCGCCAGCCAAATTTTTTTTTTTCAACATAGTAACACACTAATGACCCTTTCTTTCTCATATATTCTACTCTCTATTGGAAACTCACTCAGACAAATGCTTTTCACGTGGTACACTCACATATACAACTTTAAGTCTAATTATCTATCCCAGGAAAGATGGCTGCTGCTAGCTTCAGCTAATCTTTTTCTTTGACTCAAAATAATCTGCAATATAATTTAATTATATATATCCATGGAGATATTTATTTTTTGGAGTGCAATTAAATAGTTACATACAGAAAGGCTGCTATAATATAATAATAATAATATTGCATGGATAAATTGGATATACATGATATATACTAAAGATTTATTATTACCCATATTTGTCAATTAATAAAACGACTGATGATTGTTGCGTTTCTAATTAGTGTTATGAAGGGAGAATAATCAAGTAAGCAAGCACATGCAGTGGTTGATGAGTTTGTTAATCCATTTTCACAATGTCAGGTGCTGATTGTGACTGGCCCCTGTTGATGTTTCATCATCTATGTCAGATTAGGAGAAGGAGCATCTCTTGCTCTTGCTGGCATATTCCAACTCAGAATTACTTTTTTTCAAGCAATAAAATTACAAGAATTTGCCACCCCCACTTAACTTATTATGAGTATTAGAGACCAAAGTTCTTATTATGAGACTTGTAACATTGTTCCCCATAAAAACCATCCTCTGAAATTTTGAATATGAATTTATTATATATTTTGGAACAAAATGCTTAAACCAAGCTACTACTCAACTTGCCAATGAGTTTGTGTGTGTGTGTGTGTGTCTCTCTCTCTCTCTCTCTCTCTGTGAAGTTTTTGTTTCAAACTATATAAAAATGTGAATTATTCCTTTGTGGAAAAGAAAACATCACCACAGCTGGATGTCTGTTAGAAAATAGTAACACTTGTATATAAAAGACAGAGAATGCTAGATGGATGTTTTAGTAGTCTTTTGCATTGCGATTTTGGAAGTAAGAGGTTTAACATATGTGAGCTTCACTATCTTGAGTTAGGGGTGATTAGACTCTCATTTTCTCGCTTTATAAGAATTTAATCCTATACATGTGACTCAAACTATGTCTAATTTGGTCTGTTAGGTATTAGAGAAATACAACAACATGTCATGGGGATTCGACTATGTTTTAATGTTGGTTGTCGAAGACTTAACACAACCCTCCTCCTTTATCCAGGCTTGGGACCGGCTATGTACTGCAAGTGTAACATAGGCGGAGTTAAAAATATATATAAAATACTTGAAACAGAGTAAAAAGTATGTTTGTAAAAAAAATAAAACTCTGATATCTTTCTTGTAACATTACCTCTTACAGGGGATAACACAGTTATCTCTATGCAAAGTAAGATAGCATCCATTAATGGTGAATTGCTAGCAAGGAAATGCGGTACATAATTAACCGGAGGCTTTACCTGCTTCATAATCTCATTAAACTCCTCATAATTGAATGTCACAGAAAACTCATAATTCATGTAACTAAAATTTTCCATATCAACTGATTTAGATTGGAGAATTACAAGCTCAAAGGATCTCAAAACCTGTGGCAGCTTATATACTGTAATACAAATATGCCCCTTATGCAGGTCCTTCATAAACACAAGATCACAATGTGAAAATTGGTAAACAATCAAGAGCATTTTGGTTACATAAAATGATACTGCCATTGAAAACCAGGTAGTAATTCACTTCCATGTTATACAGAATAGCTTGATCAGGATATATCTGGAGGCAGTCCTCTATAATTCAGGGAAACAGCTAAAGAACAAGAAACATTGCAAGCAGAAATTTACCACATGACTAGAACAGTAAGCACGGATATTTACAACTTCAGTTACAAGATGACATTTTACCTTATGGGGACATCTAACAAAATAAACAGTCTTTTTATGCAAGTACAAAATTTGGCAGCTAAGTCCTTAAGATATTTTTCCCTATGGAAAAACAGAACTACTTCTAGACACAAAAAATGTCTAGAAGCCTTGGAAGAATAACCTTCAAACATTGGCAGAAGCAGCTTCAGGATGATACTGAAGCATCTCATTCCACATCATTTCTCTAATCATCTCTTCGCCCCAGTTTTCGTCTATGTCAAGATTGACTGGAACTTGAGCAGGAGGGTTAAGTCTTGGATCATACAGGCCAGCCATATACGGATGCTGGAGTGCTTCTAAGACAGAAATTCTCTTAGTTGGATCAAATACTAGCATCTTTTGCAACAAATCAATTGCTAATGGGTCGGCTTGTGGAAATAGTTGAGCAAAGGGTCTACCCCTTGTATACGGCAGTGATCTGATAAACCTCCTAGCCTTCTGGTTATCAATAAATGCAAGATCAGACTCTTGCTGGCTTCCAAGTACACTTATGATCAGTTTCAGCTGGTTGAGGCACTCACTTCCTGGGAAGATTGGCTTTCTTCCAAGAATCTCAGCAAAAATGCATCCCACTGACCATACATCAATAGAGGTTCCATAGTTTTCACAGCAAAGCAGGAGCTCTGGAGCCCGATACCAGCGGGTGACAACATACTCTGTCATGAACTGGCCCTCAGCTCCATTGGTTCGCGCAAGGCCAAAGTCACATATCTTCAAATCACAATTGGCATTAACCAGCAGATTTCCAGGTTTCAAGTCCCGGTGCAGAATATTCGCAGAATGAAGGTATTTGAGACCTCGAAGCAGCTGAAAAGATTTTATGATTTGTATTGGCATTAATGATAGTTAACACATAAAAAATGAAAAAGAACTAGAAATTCAAAAATTAAAAATCCAAATGAAACAGGATGCTGCAATCTTCTAGCTAAAAATACTTAAAACGACCTAAATGAAAAGCCAATAAGAAACCTGAAGTAAAGAACTGCAAATACCCCTTCCCTAGACTTCACTGGTCTACATAATGAATTAATGATAGTATATGCTACTTCTTCACCTGGAAACTAATGGAACTGAAAGCAGTAACTTAATTACCACAAACACTCAAACCACAGAGTTACATGTTCACAAACGAAAAAGGTGAATTCACAAAAGGCAAAGTTAATCCATATGAGAGTGTACTTTGAGTGTACTCTGAACCCAAACCAAAGTTGTTATGAATATGTGTTATACATTTACGAAACTCCAAGAATGGCCACAACCATAAATGCTTTAGAAACCATATCTAAACAGGTAGAAATAGGTCCATAATAGTCTGGTTTGTACCTGAAACAAGAAATATTTGCAATGATCATTGGAGAGTGGCTGCGAAGACTTAATAATTTGGTGAAGATCTGTATCCATGAGTTCATAGACCAAGTAAACATCCTTAAAGCTCGTCCTCTGGATTGGCATCATCACATCCTTCAAAGCAATGACATTCTCGTGCCGGATATGCCTTAGCAGCTTCACCTCTCTCAAAGTCCTCAGCGCATCAATACAGTTATCAAAGATATTGCCAATCTTCTTGATTGCCACCTTCTCATTAGTCTCCCTATTGATGGAAGAGCAAACCACGCCATATGCACCTCGACCAATCGGCTTGATTGGAATGTACTTGGTATCAATCTCGAACAATGTTTGCCATATTGTATAATAATGCTTTCCCTTTGGCTTAATTTTGTTAGGAGGCTCAACTAAAGTTGCCATCTTTTCCTGCAAATTAACAGCAACAAAATGAATACACAAATAGGAGACAACTATTGAACTCACAACAGCAAATTCATTGTTATAATTTAGCACAAGAATGGGAGAAGTGCATTACTATACTATAGCTGAGGCAAGCAAACAAGAATCTGTTATATAGCTGATTTGAATGAATATGAGGACTAGAAAAGTTAACATATGTTCACTTGTTCACAAATTACAAGCAAAGAGAGTTGCAGTGTTGCAGGACATAGGATACTTTTTATGTCATGTAAGAGAAGGTTCGAATCAATCCTTGCTTGTAATTTTCCACATCTGGGTTTCTGATCTTTTGATGTCAGCTTGTCTCTTCTTTGAACTTATTCTCTCCAAGCTCAAAACTTTAAAAGATGATTTTATTCTTAAAAAATTACCCCACAAAATAAAGAGGGAAAAAAAAATCAATTTTTACTATTGATCTTCCCCCTGAGGCCCTGATCTGAGGCTTGAACCCCACCCCACAAAAGAAATAAAGTAAATCAGTTAAAGAAAACAATCAGAAAAGAAGAAAAGGCGTTGATACCACAAAATTCAGCTTTCATTCAAGTTCCCCCAAAAAGCAAAGCAAAGCAAAGCAAGTGATGATGAATCTTGCCTTCAAGAAAACGTTCTGCAACACCACATTCAATATTGGAAAAAGTTGAAAAGAAAGAGTTGAATTGGATAAGTGGAATTCACATATGATTGAAAATCTTATGATGCCGAGATCAAGATTGAGAAGGCATAGAGAACAGACCCCATAGTCATCATCATATTATTATTGACGAATAAGAAAGAAAGAAACAAAGAATCATATAACATAATATTATCCCTTGGCACTATGCTTACCTAGGCATAAAGGCATATGATTTATTTAATTTATTTTGTTTGAAATAAATAAAAAGAAGAAAAGAGGGGGTTATGTTATGGTAATTAAAAGTGGGAATGGGTGGCGCAATTAAGAAGGTTAAGATTGAGAAGAGAGGAGGCTAACCCACACGGCATTGGTGTTTGGTGTTAGAGATTGCTTTGCTTTACCCGCAAGAGAGTTGAGAGAGAATGAGAAACCCATAAAACGACACCTGCTTTCTCCTTCGCCATTACGAGCCCACAGTGTGTGCACTTCACACACTACTTACTTATTCTTCTTTTAAACGTGTCTTGTCTTTTTCCTTTTCACGTTATTCATTAATCAATCTATCATCATCATTTTTGTTTACCCTATTCGGTAAATAACCGAAATTATTACTACTACTACATAAGAAACTTTACCTAACAATTAATTAACAGGATGCGTAAGGAAGGGATGGGAATTAAGTGTAGTGGAATTTGATCCGATAATTTCACCAAACACTGACTCATATTCGCAATGGAGGATTGGTACGGTACCTACCCAAAAAGGAAGCTATTTATTATTCACTGCACTGTGCCTAATCCAACTGACTTACCCGCCCCTTCTATTAAGTAGTGCCACTTCCATCCACACAACACTCCACATTTCTACCAAATTTCCTCCTCTTTCTTCTTTTTTCAAATTAAATTTTTATTATTTTTCTTTCTCTCTTAATTTTTTTGATTCATCAAACCATCAATATCACAACTTGAACAATCTAAGACATAAGATTTTCTTCAATTAATATAATAATACAGGTTTTAATATTGATCAACTGAATGGCGTTGAACAAGAAACAATGTGGAAATTTGTACAGCACCGTCGTATCACTGAGCCCGATTACAACTCACCACTTATCTTCTTCTTAGTGGTTATAACTTGGATTTTAACATCCGGTCGGCGCATCGAAGCTTCCACATCTACGTTTTCCATTCACATCTTTTTTCAAAACAAAACATTGTTTTCAATTGACGCCGAGCATATATATGTTCAACTCATGGAAGCCTTCTTCTAAAATATAATAAAAAAAATTTAAAATATCTCCAGACAATTACTTCAAAAATAATGAAGCTCTTGACAAAAAAAAATAATTATTAAGAGTCGAATAGAATATTCATTCAAATATAAAATATTTAATTTCTCAAACCTTAGATAAATTTCATGTCTATCCTTTCTT
>NC_029774.3:134404373-134404707 GCF_000817695.3 Arachis duranensis | reverse complement strand
GCGATTCGTAATTTAGACACATTATTTTTAGCTCAACTGCGCACGTCTTACTGTGGCTTGTGCTAAAAGAAACCGTTCCCACTCAGGATTTTTAGCCTATGTTTGGATGTTAAAAGTGAAAACTCATGTATAATCAATTTCATTAAGTGAAGTTGATAATTAATAATTATTAGATAAAAATTTAGTCAAATTAATTAAATTATTTAGGATTTTCAATTATCAACTTTACATGAAGTTAATTGTATATAAGTTTTTACCAATCTTAAAATAGGATAACAACACATTAATAATAAGACACAAACAATTTAAATACAAAAATTAATATTTTTATATT
>NC_029774.3:134351555-134404223 GCF_000817695.3 Arachis duranensis | reverse complement strand
CAGAAATTTAACTCAAAAATCTTCCATAATATTTTTATCAAGAAACGGGATCTAGAGAATTGGATTAACAAAATTCAAAATTTGCTAGTCTTATAAAAAAAATTGAAAAGGAGCTGCATGAAAAGTTGAACACTATCCTTCTCTAAGAAAAACTTATGTGGTATCAAAAATCGAGAGAACAGTGAATAAAATTTAGTGATCGCAACACTAGTTTTTTTTTCACTTGTAAATTATTGTCAGAAGAAAAAGAAATAAAATTCATGGCCTGCTTCTAGAAAATAGTTCTTGATCAACAACAGATGAAGCCTCCTTCAGATGAAAGCAAATATATTTTTTCAAAAACTTTTCTATTCTAAAAAAGAAGTTATGATTGATAATTTGAAGGGCATTTCTTTCCCTCAACTTAGTCAAGAAACTTGTGAGAGACTCACAGTTTCGATTTTCATGGAGGAGGTAAGAAAAGTGATCATGGAAATTAATTCTTTTAAGGTGCGTGGTCCTATGGTTTCCAAGCTTTCTTTTTCAAAGAGTATTGAAAGATTGTTGGGCCGGATGTTCGGAGAATTGTGAATAAAGCTTTTCTTGGAGATCTCTTAGTAGCCACATTTTTCGAGACTGTTGGTTTTGATCCCTAAGGTGGACAATTCGCCTTGTATGAAGGATTTTCAGCTAATAAGCCTCTGCAATGTAATTTATAAGATTATCACAAAGGTTTTGGTTAATCGCTTCAGACCATTTCTTTCAGAGATTGAGGGCCCTCTCCAGGGTGGTTTCATTCCTGGTAGAAGGACCTCGGAGAATATAATCATAACCCAAGAGATTATTCAATTTATGCGAAAGACTAAATTAAAAAAAGGAGTGATAGCTTTTAAAATTGACTTGGAAAAAACTTATGACAGGGTGGATTGGCGTTTTTTTCAGTATACTTTGCAAAATTTCGATTTTTCTGACAGCATTGTCCAGCTGATTATGACATGTGTGAGTTCTTTTTCTCTATTTATTATATGGAATGGTGACCGATTACAAAATTTTACCCCCCAAAGAAGGCTTAGATAGGAGGATCCATTGTATCCTTACTTATTTGTGCTTTGTATGGAAAGATTGGTTTGTCTTAACTCTCATCTTGTTTAGACTGGTGACTGGATGCCTGTAGCTATTTCTAAGAAAGGACAAAAAATATCTCATTTAATGTTTGCGGATGATCTTCTTTTAATTTGCAAAGCAACAAAGACCCAAGTTGAGATTATGATACATGCGCTTGATCTCTTTACTAAAGCTTCTGGTTTGAAAGTGAATATTTTTAAATCTAAGGCTCAATGCTCGAAGAACATATCTCAAAGAAGGAAGGAGATGCTTTTGCGAGTTACTAGTATCTGATTTACCCAGAATTTAGGGAAGTATTTGGGAGTGAACATAGGGCATGACAAAGCAAACAGGAAGATGGCCCAGGAAGTGATTGAAAAAGTCAAAAGTCGATTGGCTTCCTGGAAATGACGTTTGCTTGATAAAGTAGGTAGGCTTTGTTTAATTCAATATGTTCTTTCATCAATCCATGTCTATCAGATGCAAGTATCGCTTCTACCAGCTTATGCAAATGAGAAAATAAATTCCATAATGAGATAATTTTTTTAGAAAGGGAGTGCGAAAGGGCAGGAACTCTCCTTAGTAAACTGGAACCAGATTGCGACTCCCAAAAAGGTAGGTAAGCTGGGTATTAGAGACTTCTATTGTGTGAACTATGCTTTACTTGGTAAGCTCATCTGGCAGATTTTTCACTGCAAAGACAAGCTATGGGTCCAACTTCTAATAGGTAAATACATGAAGAACTCGATGATTCTCATCCCAGATAACAATAAGAATGTTTTTAATGTATAACGTAGTATTTTGAAGGCTTGCTCTCAGATTAAGGAAAGGGTTTATGTGGTGTTACGGAGATCTTTAGCAGTTTTTGTGGCATGACCACTGGAGGCCAATTAACAAAATTGGAGGTACTATTTGTTATATTTACATTTCTGAGTTGCTCTTTACTATTGCGGATGCTTTCAATGGTAATTCATGGAGACTAGATCACTTGATATCACCTATACCAGAAAATGTTAGAGATATGATCTTGAGTTTATCCCCATCCAAGCATTGTAATGATGCCCCCTAGCTGGTATTGGAATCCAAATAATCATAGGGAGTATAGCACCAAAACTGGATACTTCAGGCTTGCTAAAAGAAAGTTTCAGTAGAATGATGGGACTGATTGGTCTTGGTCGTGAAAATTAAAGATTCAGGAGAAGTTTAAGAAGCTTATTTGGCTGGCGGTCAATGAGGCTCTCCCAACTGCTGTTTTTCATTTTAGAAGAGGTCTTGTTGATTCTGATGTTTGTCCTCGATGTAACATGACTCAAGAATCAGTACTTCATTGTCTTAGGGAGTGTGAGGCTGAGAAAGTAATTTGGAAGATGTCGGATTTGGAGTGTCTTATTCTTCGGAGAGAAGACAATTTTTATGAGTGGTTCAGGAATAATATCAAGGGAGGAGAATTTATCTTTGCATCAACAATTTGGTGGATTTGGAGACCTAAATACCAACATATTTTTAGTGCAATTGCTGAGTGGTCTGATAGGAGGGTGGTGAACCTAGTGAGAGCTATAGCGAATGAGATCTAGGGGCAAATGTTCTCCTTCTACTCCACTAATTCTCCAGAGCAAAGTCTGATTTGGCGACCTCCTCCTCAGAATCTGATAAAAATTAATTGTGATGCTCGTATATATTATGACGAAGGGTGTGCAGATTTTGGGTGTGTGTTAAGGAATTATGCTGGTGCTTGAATTATTAGTTGCTCTGGGACTCTTCCTGTCTGGTCCATAAAGAGGTGCGAGCTCTTTGCGGTTTGGAATGGCCTAGTCCTGGCTTGAGAGTGTGGCTTTTGACAAGTTATTTGTGAAATAGATAGTTTAGATGTCTTTCTTCTTCTGGGTGGTATTTGGAATTATGATAATGCTTGTGACATCGATCTTGTAAACAAAATCCAGCACCTACTGATTCGACATTGAAATGTTCAGTCCGATCTTAACAAGCGTGATGCTAACAGCGCTGCTGATTCGCTAGCTAAAACTGGTGCAAGGGATAGCAGAGATTACCTGGTGTGGTTAGAGTCTGGGGATATGCTAGACCATCTCCCCCAGAGAGACATTGCTAAAGTTTTTTAGCTTTCTTTCTCTTGTTGTCTCTTGGTTCTTATTTAATTTATCCAGACACCAAAAGCGCAACTTTAATATTAACTATAACAATATATAATGGTAAAACATGGATTTTGGTGTCCAAAATTTCTTTTCAATAATACCCTTTTTAATTAACTCCTCCACTTAACATTAGTTCTTCTGTTTTAAAAATTTTCTACCAGTTTCTCTCACATCATATTCACGTTATTAAAACAACTAACATCCTATCTCTCAAAGTTTTTCAAAATACAAGCCTCTAAGGCAACAAAATATACAAAAGTGAGAGACTACAAAAGTAAATCAAAATAAAAGTTGAGCCATCGTCCGCTCTGTCAGCATCCGTGAACTCACCGAGGTGAGTTACAACCTGCATCTGAAAAAAATAACAACATATGGTATGAGAATCGGGTAGTTCTTAGTATAGTAACAGTACCCAATAGATAAGATATAAGGTTCCGGAAATCCAAAGACAATTATAGAACTTCACATCAGTACAAAAATTCAAGCTTAAAGAAACATGAAATTAGCCATAACAGGATCATCTAACTTAAGGGATTTCTAATCTAACTATAGCCACCCCTATTCCACAACCATCGCCAACCTACCTTCCATGCGATCCCATCGCCACCGCCTACCAATCCTCCTCAACCCCAGTAAGACACAATTAATGCAAACAAGTAAAGCACAATTAATATACATGTATAGCAAGTAAATCAATTAGCAATTAGGCATATTATTCATTTAGGCATAACTCAAGAAATCAAAGCAAACAAGCATATAAAAAATGCATATGATGAATGCCTACCCTATTTGGCTCATGATATCACTTGTCAGTTTAAATTGCCAACCCGACACATTATTTTAGATGTCGCCTTTCTGCCATGTCCTTGGGATATAGTGACTGGCTCACTGTGTGCACCCTTGGGATATAGTGCCTAGCTCACTTTCACGCGCAACCCTAGGATATAGTACCCAACATACTTTCAATCCTGTGATATAGTGTCCAACTCACTCTTATGACAAGAAAGGTTATGTGAGAGGATACTACCTCAGCCCTCACATCTAAACATAGGTGGAAGACTATCACAACCCGTATGCCGGCGCCGAAACCTCGACAAGCGAGATTAACCACCGTCCTTGCCAGGTGCATAGCAAACAACATTCTCATGAGTCACAATCTCCATCTTTTGTAATTCATCATTCTCAATCTTTCATAATTCATCCTTCATATTCATTTCTCAATTATAATCAATACACCACTCTGTCAATCTACTCAAGTTAACCCAACCACTGAATATCCCAATGCTCTCTCTGGTATTCCAAAAATAACAAAAAATAACCTTTTTTTAATTCACTCAATGCTCTCTCAGGTGTTCCAAAGTCTAAAAACTAGCCAGGGGACCTTAAACAAGTGTTATGAAAGTTTACAAGCTTGCCGCAAAGGTCAAATAGTTAAAAACAGGTTTTTTGGTGGAAAACAGGACATGTGCATACGCATGATAGCTATGCATACGCACGCACCAGAAGGACTTTCCCAGCCTGTGCGTATGCACACCCCCTCGTGCGTACGCACGAGTTGCAACACATGCTCTAGTCCGTGTGTGTGCATGATAGTGTGCGTGGACACACAAACCAGAGTTTCTGGCTCTCTACAACATCACATAATTCAGTTTTTCATGCTTAACTTCCGACGTTCATAACTTTTCCTACAAAACTCCAATTTACCTCATCTTTATACCGTTTTAAAGCTCTCACAACATCTTTAATTTGAAACAAGATTCACTCAAATTCAAACTTCGAGGGCCATGTTATGGTCTGCTGAAGTTGGCTAAAAATAAGATTTTATCAAATTTGTCAAATCCTCAAAATACCAAATCTCTTAAACCAAACCAATTTAATCACAGGCCAACCATATCAAAACAACCCAAAATCTATACCAAACCTTCTTCAACCATCTAAACCATTCAAAGTTTTCAATTCAATCTAATTGATATCAATACCATTATCAACATAGTCGTCAACAAACACTATCAACATTTAGCCATTCCCATCACAATAATTACCCATCATCATTCCACAACAAACATCAATTTTGCATTTGTTCAATCTTTCATTCGATCAAATCACATTATAATCAATCAACATCACCAACTTCCATTTCATCATAATAAGCTCAACAACAATTAACCAAGTCATGCAATTCATTCAATTCAATCCTATCTTAGGGTCCAGTAGCCTAAGTTGCCCACAACAGTACATATTATTTAAAGAAATTTGAAACTATACCTTGGCCAATTCCCACACAAACACAAAATCACCAAATTGATCCTCTTCCACAAAATTTCCAAGTTCAGAAAGACACCAAACTTATCCACCACTTTAGCTCATATTCCAAGTATTTCAATAATCAATTTCACTCCAAACAACATCAATTCAAGCTAGCTATCACACAAATTATCAAAAATCAATCCTAAAATTTAACAAACTGACAAACCACAAGAGTTAAGAGCTTTCTTATTTTACCCACTGAGAATTAAGACAAAATCTAAAAATTTTTCACTATTAGTTGGCACCTAAACAACCAAGATCATAAAACTCATTCAATAACCAAACCCAAAATTTGAAATTATGTGGACGAGAGAAATGGACAAGAAATTAAAAGTTTCATACCACTTTGTTTAACTAAAAATGATGAGTTCAGCAAGAGCTTCGTGTGACCACAAATGGCACGCAAATCAGAGTTCCGTACCTCAAGATATGATCGAAAGAAGAAGAAGTTGAATAGTAATCTTGCTAGGGTTCTTCTTCTTCAATTTCAGCTGCTCATTCCCTTCTGGTTAGCATTTTTGGTTCGTTTGGTCTAACTTTGAACTAAAACCTTTAGAATAAGCGTCCAATTTTTAATTCTAATTATTTTTCTAAGTATTTTTACAGTTTTTATTATTCTTATACAGTACCAGATAGACTTAAGTCAGTACTGTTGGTTAAATTATCGGTATGCATTTTAACACAAAATTTTCAAAGAAAATTATATTTTTCTGCTCGAAAAAATCCACTGAATTCAAATCTCACTTTCAAATTTTTAAATTAATATTTCTATATTTTTTAACATATTTCGGATAATTAATTTATTATTTAATTCTAATTAATCAGTTAATAAGCTTCCGGTTCTTACCTGAAAATAACTCGAGATAATCTTTTTGCATCTCTGACTCTAATTTCCAAGTAAGCTCTTCGGTTCCGGCTCTACTCTAGGCTAGCTCCACCAACAAAACTTTTTTTCGCAAAATTTCTTCACGCTCATGCCATCAATCCCCACGGATGTGACTTGAAAAGTCAAGTTTTTCTTCAATTCAACTGATTCGGGCTCTAACACGTGAGTCGTATCCGGTGTGTACTTATGGAGTTGTGACATATGGAATACGTCGTGTAAGTTAGAAAGATGTGACAGTAAGGCTACTTGATAAGCCACCGACCTGACTCGTCTTAAAATCTCAAAAGGTTCAATGTACCTCGAATTCAACGTCTTCGTCTTGATCGCTCTTCGAATCCCAATTGTCGGAGTAACTTTTAAAAATACGTGCTCGCCCTCTTCAAATTATAACATTTTTCTCCTCTGGTCAGCATAACTCTTCTATCGGCTCTGCGCAGTTAGGATTCTAGTTCGAATTTTCTTGATCTTCTCAGTGGTCTCTCTGCTACCAAAACCGGATCCAAAACACTTGATTTACCGGCTTCATACCAACACAATAGAGACTGACACTTTCGTCCATACAAAGTCTCATATGGAGCCATTAACATAGTCGCATGAAAGATGTTGTTATACGCAAACTCCACCAACAGCATGTAATGATCACAACTTCTCGGTTGATTCAACACACATGCCCTTAGCATATCCTCCAATGTCTGAATAGTCCTTTTTGTCTGTCCATCAATTTGTGGATGATATGCCATGCTGAGACATAGTCTCCTATCGAAAACTTTTTAAAAAGCTCCCCAAAACCTTGACATGAAACGGGGATCTCGATTTGACACTATCGTCGTTGGCACACCGTGCAACCTCACTATCTCCTTAATATACAGTCTTGCCAATTCCTCCAACGAATAGTTCACTCGAATAGGTAGAATGTGAGTGGACTTGGTTAAGCGATCTACGATTACCCAAAACACATCAAATCCTTACTAAATCCTCGGCAAACCCATTATAAAATCCATAGCAACTCTGTCTCACTTCCATTGAGGAATGTCAAGAGGTTGTAGCATTTCTGACGGTCTCTGATATTTTATCTTCACCTTCTGACACATCAGATACTTGGACACAAGTGAAGCTACATCACCCTTCATTTCAAGCCACCAAAATATTTTTCTTCAAATCGTGATGCATCTTCGTACTTCTTAGATGAATAGAAAATCCACTCCTATGAGCCTCAATCAATATTCAATAGTAACCTTGCTAGGGTTATTCTTCTTTAATCTCAGTTGCTCATTCCCTTTCTAGTGCTGAAATGAGCTGAATTGGCTCATTAATGAAGTATATATATGTTGGGTACAGTCCAACTGGATAGTATTTTTTGTTCATATGACCCAACTTTGGACCAAAATCTTTAGAATAAGCGTTCGATTTTTAATTTTAATTATTTTTCTAAGTATTTTTACAATTTTTATTATTCTTACACAGTACCAGATAGACTTAAGTTGGTACTGCCAGTTAAATTATTGGTACGTATTTTTACATAAATTTTTCGCAGAAAAATACATTTTTCCACTCAAAAAAATTCACTGAATCCAAATCTCACTTTCAAATTTTTAAATTAATATTCCTAAATTTTTAAACCTATTTCGAATAATTAATTTATTATTTTATTCTAATTAATCTGTTAATAAACTTCTGGTTCTTACAGATGATATATAGGCTAATTAGATAACTAAAATAAAATAAAATAAATAACTAAAAGAAGATATAAAATTTTACTTTTTTATATGGTACAAAAATAATATAATAATTAATAATATAATAAACTGTAATGTTTTGAACAAAAGAATATAAAACCTAATATTGTTCTTTTAATTTATTTTAATTTTGTTAAAAAATATTAATATCATTTAACTTTAATTTTTAATTTTTAAAATAAATAAAAATATATGATCTTTTAAGCATTATATAATTTAAAAAATATTTATTATAGAGGAAATTAAAAATATTATGGAGAGAGATCGAGAGAAAGGGGGGGAAATAGTTAAAATTTTTTAACTAATAAAAAAGAATCATCACCATCAACCTACTAAATTATATCATGTGAGGATTAAGAAATAAATTAGAACTATGAATTTAAAAAAAAAATTGTCTATCTGTATATAGTATTTCACTTGAAGTAACTATTTTTTTATGAATAGTATTTAAATGACAAATGAAATAATAAAAAGATTCACATTAAATTATGAAAACTAATGCTATTTTTATAGTACGATCGCATTATTTCAAAATATGCAAAATAAAATAATAAAGTATAGTTTAATTAATTTGCGCAATAAAATAAATATGAAACTTATATAATATCAGTCAAATGTAAAAAATAATGACAGTCTCTCTTTCAAGGTACTATATTAAATTGCAACTTAAATTTATAATTATTAGTTGAAAATTTACAATAATGTACTTGTACTGTATCCAGAGATCTCGACCCAACTCGAGTCATACCTTGGCATAACGGTTACCTCAAAACAGTCTCCACGCACCAAAATTTCGGAACCAGCTCACTTGCCAAAATATCAGACTAGTTCACTCGCCAAAATCTCGGATTACACTGACCGTTAAGCTACACAATGAATCTATAAAACTGAAGAAAAGAGCGAGGAGACGGACAAGACTTCTGCTTAAGAAAATCACCTCACCCATAAAGTTTACTCTGGAGTCATTTTTCTCCCGATCTTATATACTCATTATTTGTTTATTTTATTCTCTTATTGACTTGAGCGTCAGAGTCCCTTTTACAGGTACCACGCTTGGGTTTAAGTTCACAAGGGCATTATCGGCTCGGATGAATTTGCTGGACAGTCAGACCAACTTAGAGCCGACGTATAGCTCAGACAAAGTATCCTTGCAAGAACAGTACTGTTTTTATTATATTAGTTAAAAATAATATATCTTGATATTATTTTTAGGAATTACTAACATCAAATTTTGATAATTTGAGCAAAAATTTTGAATACTTTATGTCTCAAATTTTATCTTAAAGAATAATAAGACAACTTAACACGCACATCAAAAAATTTCTTATTGTTTTTATACATTTAGATATTCAAAAGATACAAAAACGAATTGTTTTAACATTTCAACGACTTATAAAAAGTAATAGAATGGACGGTTATAGATCAAAATGATGGACAAGATTAAAAGTTGTAATAATAGAACTTGGTGATAATTAATTACGATTGAGTGAAGAGAATGTGGAAGAAAAAGAAGAAAATGAAAAAGAGAGCAAGACAATACATACAATAGTGACGATGAGACAATGACAAATATGTGTATAAAAAATAATAGTAAAAAAAAAAAATAGTGCGTGTTATAAAATTTATATATATTTAAATATTTTTTATTTTTAATTTTTAAATTATTTTATTGAATTTATAATTTTAAAAGTAAAAATATAAAAAATAATTTCTTAAAAATAATAAAAAAATATTTGAATAAGTAGAGTAATATCTATTAAGTCTTTAATTAATGTTAATGGTAATAATAATAACAATAAATAATGAACACGTTTAATTGGTATCGTGCTTGTTGAGCAGTTAGTTAATGCTAATGGTAATAATAATAACAATAAAGAGTGGACACGTTTTTTTTTTTTGTGACTAAGAGTGGACACGGTTTAATTGGTAATTACTTGCCCTTTAATTCATTCTAATAAATTCTAATAGTATACGTATATTTGTACGTTACGTACCATAATCCATAAGGTAGCATTTTGCCAATTGAACGAAACCGCATAAGACTACATGGAAACTTCTTGGGGGCCCTGTTTAAGTTACTCATTTCTTTTGTGATAGACTACTTTTCTTGGACTACTTTCTTTCATTAACCGGACAACAAGGTGTATGTATTGTACTTCTTAGATCAATTGGTTGTACCATAATGTAAACTAATTTAGTTTTGAATATTAGTGCTGACTAGGAGAGATTTAATAGACATAGAAGATTAAAAGTAAATAATTCGTCTACCTTTAATTTTTCTAGCTGAATAGTTAAAATGTCCTCAAATTATGTTCTCGTTAATTTGATTCTTGAAAAATCAGACACCTTAAATTAATAAATGAAAGATACAACCATGAGTAAGATTGGTTTTCTAATTAAATAATAACGTGCGATATAAATCATTTTATAACACGGTTAATTTGGTCAACAATTAAATTAAAATACATAATCTTTTAGAACCACTTTGCCTAGAGTTATCAAATGAGTTAGTTTAATCAGTTTAGGCCCGTTCATTTAAGTTTGCAAACTTACACAAATAGTTTAATTCATTTACAAAAATTTGTCAAAGTAAGCAGGCCAATCAGTTAATTTTTTATTTTTTTCTAAATAAATAATTTTTATTACAAAATAAAAATAATTAATTGTTGGATTAAAATATGAACAATGCTAGAGGGCCAGTAACTTTGGTATTTTGTAATCATGAATTAGTTATCAATAATATTTTTAATGATGTGCGATTATATTTAATGGTGAGAAATTACTCACTTTTTTTTATGGTTAAGTGCTGACAAAAAAACACACAAGTTCTGGCTTCTTAGACTTTTTCTTAAAATATTAATTTTGGAGCAAATGTTTTCTCTTCTAGTAGGTTATTGCGTTAAAATTTGAGATATTTCGATTGAATTGTTAAAAACTGAAAAAAAAAAGAGAAAAATTTAAATGGGTTAAAACTGATTAATTCGTTTATTTCACGAATCAGTCTATTTAATTAATGGATTAACAAGCACAGCTTGGTTAATCCATTAATTAGAGTTAAAAAAATCCGTCTATTTATGGTGATTGTACGGGCCAGCTAATAACTCGGCCCATTTTAACTGCCCTAACTTTGACTATTCATACATTATCGTCACGTTGGATACATTTTTGCTTATTTTTCTTTTGAGGGAGAATTTTTGGATGTTTTTCTTTTGACAAAATGTTTTGTTAACCTGTCTATCTCGTGGACTCAACTATTGGGCCTTGGTTTGTTAACATGTCCATATTCCAGGATCCAACAAGTAAGAGCCCACAATAAAAAACAATGCGTCAGATTCAAACCTCATTAACATTTCCCTTCTAATTTGGATCTTGGAAAGTTCACCTTATGATTTATAACAAAGTGAACATGATTGTATCTAAAAGGGTTGCATTGATTGAGATTTGAGCAATGGGCCACAAAGGGCAGCAGTTTGGTGTTTTCTGATTATTGTCATCATTTCCAGATGTAATTATTCGTTTAAGAGTATAGTTTTACATGAACGAATTACTTGAAAAAATGTTTAAAAGTACTGTAGAATTAGAGTTCATGGAGCAGAGGACATTATGCACGACAAGACCACAAGAATAATACTACAATTTGGAAACAGAAAATAGTTTAATTAATGATAGTTAGATAGATATAAATATGAAAAATAATTGAATTGGTTACACGACATGTGATAATGATTAACAAGAAACGAGGGCGGAGGCCTGCACATTCTGTAGAGTATATGAATGTTATATATATTGTGGCCAAGTGGGTACCATCTGCCAACTAAGAATTGCAAGACTACTAATGGGATTTAGATCTTCCATCTTTTATTATATATGGTCCCTCTCATCATAATTCTATTTTTGTTTGCCAGCAGCATGGTCAATATATAGTACTCACTACTCAATACGGTATATATGTGCAATTCAACAGGAAGAATGTACAAGTTTATGCAATTATATTATCTAACGTACCATGGTGTAACAAGAATGTTATAGTTTGAATGGAAGAGTTAACAATAGTTTTTTCTTTTTTCAAATACAAGTTCATTCCTTATGTACAAGTTTGTTATGTTGCATCAGTATATAAGATCCTTTTACTGCATGTGGATGTTGAAGAAGAGAAGTGAAGATATTTTGGAAGGAAAGTAATGAATGGTGTTTAGGATAAAGAGGGTAAAAAACCGAAAACGAAAGAGATATCAGATAATAGTGTGGGACAGTGTGGGTTGGGATGTTGGCATGTTGGGAGGGGTGAGACTAATAATTGTAAGTGAGAACTGAGGACTGAGAACTGAGAAGAGTGGTATGCACATGGCCACTATGCTCCACCAAATACCAACCCCATCCCTTCCCTTCTATTTAAACAGTAATCACAACTCACACAGATATTAATATGCAATATAGTATAAAAAAGAAAACTCTTTCTTTTTCTTCAATTTTGAGAAGGACCAGGGATTAACAACTTAACAAGAATAATATTTCAATAGTTAAAAAATATTTTATGCAATTAATGTATCAAAATTATTTGGTTATTACTGTAAAATATTGATTCAATTGCGGGGTGGGGACGTGGGGTCCGTGGGTGACGAAAGAGACAGAGAAAGGGAAGCTAGGCTGGCGCCAAATGAAGAGAGAGAGAGAAGGCGGATTCTAAACACTTATCAATTCCCCTTTTCTTTCTTTCTTTCTTTGCTTGGTTCATTTCCGATTTCAATCGCTCTGCTCTGCAACACTGCAAGTGAGAATTGAGAAGGAAGGATGAGAGAAATAATCAGCATACACATAGGACAGGCTGGCATCCAGGTTGGCAATTCTTGCTGGGAGCTCTACTGCCTCGAACATGGCATCCAGCCCGATGGAATGATGCCTAGGTAACTAACTCACTCACTCACTCGCTCACTCACTCCATTTCAATTTCAGTTCTTCGATCTGATTTCTGTAACTGCCAGTGACACATCCTTCGGAGTGGCGCACGATGCATTCAACACTTTCTTCAGCGAGACAGGATCCGGCAAGCACGTTCCGCGTGCCGTCTTCGTCGATCTCGAGCCAACCGTCATCGACGAGGTCAGAGCCGGCACCTACCGCCAGCTCTTCCACCCGGAGCAGCTTATCTCCGGCAAGGAGGACGCCGCAAACAACTTCGCCAGGGGACACTACACCGTCGGCAAGGAGATCGTCGACCTCTGCCTTGACCGCGTTCGCAAGCTCGCCGACAACTGCACCGGCCTCCAGGGCTTCCTCGTTTTCAACGCCGTCGGTGGCGGTACTGGCTCCGGCCTCGGTTCTCTCCTCCTTGAGCGCCTCTCCGTCGATTACGGCAAGAAGTCCAAGCTCGGCTTCACCATCTACCCTTCCCCTCAGGTATAACTTGAAGATTTTAGGGTTCAAGAATTTACCTGCATGTTTTCTATTCCCTAATCTCTACTTTGCCTGAAATTGACGGTGCTCTAATCTCTGATTTCAGGTTTCGACGGCTGTTGTGGAGCCATACAACAGTGTTCTCTCCACTCATTCTCTCCTGGAGCACACTGATGTCGCCGTGCTCTTGGACAATGAAGCCATCTATGATATTTGCAGGAGGGCCCTTGATATCGAGAGACCTACCTACACCAACCTCAACAGGTTGATATCTCAGATCATATCATCCTTGACTACTTCCTTGAGGTTTGATGGCGCCATCAATGTGGATATCACTGAGTTCCAAACCAACCTTGTGCCTTACCCTCGCATCCATTTCATGTTGTCCTCATACGCCCCTGTTATCTCGGCTGCCAAGGCCTACCATGAGCAGCTTTCAGTGCCTGAGATCACCAATGCAGTGTTTGAGCCCTCCAGCATGATGGCCAAGTGCGATCCTAGGCATGGCAAGTACATGGCTTGCTGCCTAATGTACCGTGGTGATGTTGTTCCAAAGGATGTCAATGCCGCCGTTGCCACCATAAAAACAAAGAGGACTGTTCAGTTTGTTGACTGGTAACAACTCTTACTGAACTTTGTTTCGTTAACAGGTTCATTGATCATCATATTATTTTTTACTTGGAACATGTTTGCTTTCTATAGTTTTACATTGTTGTGTACACTCAGTGACCTGATGATATCGAATTTTAATCTTGAAAATAGTAGCCTCATCCCAACGTGGGTAATATAACACGATAAGGTGCCAATGTTGCTCAATTCAATTCTCATTCCTTGGAATCATGGGAGCTTTGTGCTGTGGACCAACAATTTAGTAGGGATGAAATAAATTTTCGTTGTATCACTATGATACACAACATCAACCTAGCTGTAACACTAATATGTGGACCATTAATTTATTTTGGTACGGGTAGGGTAATTTATAACAATAACAATGATTTTGACCTGTCTTTAAGTGCATTATTCACCTCAGAATTGTTTAGCCTGGTTGCGTGTGAAATATAGCTCGATAACTGAGCATTTATGTGAATCTTTGGTGTATGTCGGCTGCAACGATGTGATCTCTATTTTGCTGTCTTTTTCTATGATAGGTGCCCAACTGGCTTCAAGTGTGGTATCAACTACCAGCCTCCTACAGTTGTACCCGGTGGGGACCTTGCTAAGGTGCAACGGGCAGTCTGCATGATCAGTAACAACACTGCAGTTGCTGAAGTGTTCTCTCGCATTGACCACAAATTTGATCTCATGTATGCCAAGAGAGCCTTTGTTCACTGGTATGTCGGTGAAGGCATGGAAGAAGGGGAGTTCTCCGAGGCCCGTGAAGATCTTGCTGCTCTTGAGAAGGATTATGAGGAAGTTGGAGCTGAGGGAGCAGAAGATGAAGAAGAAGGAGAAGACTATTGATATTATAAATAATTGAGAAACCATTTTCTACATAATTGTTACAAGTAAAAAGGGGTATATGCTTCGTTACATTGCCCCGAACCCGCATTGTTCCTTTTAATCCTGTGTGAAGTAGTTTTCTATTATTCCAACTGTTAAGTGATTAAAACAATTATGTTTCTATATGTTGACTTAGGATTCTATCGTTTGTTGCTTCAATTGTGTATTCAGAGTTGTCCATCCTATATGTTATTATATTTTTTCTTAGTTTATGTGTCGCCGCTTGCAATTTCTAATAGATCTCCGTTTTTATTATTTCAATATAGATGGAAGTGAAAGATTCACCGAGGCACGTGAATCAAATGTAACTACTGCTAGTCTAAGTGAAAACACTCATAACAGCAATGATAATCAAGTCTTTGTATGGAATGAATGAAAGAAAGTCAATCATCTTTCATGATGCTTTTTAACCGGATAGAATCAAGTCTTTGTGCATTTTATGTTGGTCTCAAAAATAGAAAATGCAGCACCTAACAAATGTGAGAATCTTTGGTAATGAGGAGCTTTGTACTTTTGATCCGTTGGCCGCTAGATCATTCAGTATCAACTATCAAGTATCATTTGGAGCTACAGGTTCAGTTTGCTTAAAACTCAAGAAAGCCTTTAAACAACAAATTATTTGGCTTGAAAGAGAGCAAAAATAGAATGAGCCTACTTTCGGGAACCTGCCATTGCTAGGCTGCAATTTTTTCCCTATTTGCATATTGAATTTATCGAGCTCCAAGAAATTTTTGTGCCGTTTATTTATTATGGATATGTTTGGTTGAAGCTAGAACAGTAAACTATCATAGATGAGCTATATGAGTAACTTTCACTTTAAAAAAATGACATGGAAAAGGTGGTAATTTCATACAAACTAGAGTATTCTAAGTGCATATAAATACTTCCAATTACAAAAGTCGATTTCTCAAAACAATTACTCATGGATAAGAACATGAACATCAATTAAAGCAGAACAAGTGGGAGAGAGGATAACTGACATCACACTCATACTCATTCCCATGTTCATCCTCATTCATGGCAAAAAGTGAATCTGACAGTTTCCTTTCTTCATTGAATCCACTTTCTGGTGATAATATTGGTAATTCATTAATCCTTTGTTGAGCTAATGCCCATGAATAATCAAACTGATACTCATTTAGTTCAACCGGACCCGTTGCACAGGTCATCATATTCAATTCTGGCCTATAAACATTGTCAGAAACTTGGTTCTGCACCCAAAACAAAGACTCACCTTCACTACTACCACTATATCTACATGCATGGTTTTCTTGCTTGGCATCTTGAACATTGGGACTAACCATAGGGAGTTGCTTTTGAATTCGAGTTGAGATGGTTCTACGATCGAGCAGATTTCTGATTTTGAGAGATATAGGAGAATTGGGAGCAATAGTGTGACGAGTGTTGAAGTTGGTGCGAGTGTTGGAACCTCTAAGGAGAAAAGCTGCTTCATCATAGGCTCTAGCAGCTTCCTCAGCAGTTTGATAGGTTCCAAGCCAAATCCTTATCTGCTTTGATGTATCTTTGATCTCTGCTGCCCATTTTCCAGAAGCTCTTTGCCTCACCCCAACAAACTTTGACTTGTTTTTCATATTCACTTTCTCTTTGGTCTTTTGTTCTTCACACTTTATACACATTAATTCATATGCATATGTTAAGCTAGCCAAAACCCAAAAACATATATATAAAGAAGATTCACAAGTTAAAGAATCTAATAGTAGTGGAATGCTCGTTTTCAGTTTCTTGTCTCATTTAACTAACATCTTATTCTGTAGTGGTTGTCCTCAATTCTCATCACGGTGGCTTAGCTTGGTCAACCCAATTTAGACAAAGCAAAGCATGATTCGTGATGACCGCTTTATATAAAATGTTATCTTTTTCGATTAGTTTTAAGATGTTTCACAGTTGAGCCTAGAGCCTATATACATAGCACCGGTTCATGCATACTATTTTAAATAGATAATTTCAAATTATTTCTTTATTATATAGTGAATAGCTGTAAAGAGTATCACAAATGGCATACTATTTCAAAGTCCTCATCTGTTTTCGAACTTGTTAAGTGATTATTGTGCCTTTATTTTTGTTGAGTAAATAGTGAAATAAAGCTAGCACACATGCTCTTTTTAGGTGGTTGAAAAAGTTAATTGTTTCAAGAAATTAAGACAACAATATCATCTTTATGTAATTTGACAAAGACACAATTCAATTATTGATTTAACTATCCTGCCTTGATTTTATTTATCGAGTTTTAATTAGTGAAATAAACCTAGAAGACATCCTTTCAACAAGACAGGTGATCAATGAGACGATGACAGTTCATTCTTTCAAAGAATTAAAACAAAAGCATCTTTAGTTAAGTTTACAATGACATAATTCAACTATCAATTTTATGTTCTTATTTTTTCGTCAACGGTGTGTTCTTTGTATCCTCTTATGTTTATATAAACACAATTCAACGCATCATTTTTGCTTCGTTAACAAGGTAATTAATCATGAACATAAGCTCTGGTAAATACTGTATATAAAGAAAAATTATCCTCAACCTTAATGAATAAATAGTATTTTATATGATACATTTCATACTCGGTGATAATATAAAAATAAAAAAGGAACCAATACAAATGACCAAAACTGTATGAATTGTCTCCCAGACAACTCTATTCTTACGCAAAATGGTAAGAAAAAACAAAAAGAGGAATAGAAACAGAAGCTCCCACGCCACAATTGCCTACCCTTATTTTGGGCTAAACGGCACTATTAACACTCGTAATATACACATTCTACAGAAAGTTTCCTTTCCAATCACAATTGAATCTGCATTCTCAAAACTGAAGCCATGTTGCTATAAAAACACCATGCAAGAATGAATGATGGAAACCATCTTATGGCAAAGAATGGGTAACAAATTGAGAGACCACCAAACCGGAAAAAGCATGTCCCCAAGCAGTGCAAGACACCAATAGCGAACTCAGATGTGACGCTATCAAGAAAGGATAGACTTCAAGGAAGCAAAACCATGGAAACTATGAAGAAAGGATGGATTGCAATGCAAGCTGTTGTTGCGGCTGCAGAGATGACCAAGTAGAAGCAAGAGTTGCAGGCGGCAAGGTTTGCTGAAGCTGTCTGAGCAGATTAATCATACGGCCAGCAGTTTGTTCCGTTGCGAGGTCCTTTCCAGCACACAAAACCTACATCGCATAAAATGGGCAACATACAAATAAATCAAATCAAATATGCATTGGCTCATCAAAGCAGCAAATGCTTGATAAAAACTAACCTCAGCAAAAACTGAAACTATTTTAGGAAGGTACTGATTGTTTGGACCCAAAAGCTCACTGTCAGACCTACAGGTAAACAAAAATGATAATTAGAACAAAAAGAGAAAATGCAGGACTGCATTAGGAAACTAAAAAGGAAAATTTGAGTTCCTTACCTTTCAACCATGGAACAAAGTTGATCATGGACAACTTTGGCCTCAATCAAATCACCTTTTATTGGCAAACAGTTCAACCATGCAGGAATCACCTGTAAACATAACACAAGATTGCAAAAAGATTAAATAAGCATATGCCATCTCAACCTGACAATTAAAAAACTCAGCCTCCACAGAGATTACACCATGATAAGGCAAGATGTTGATGAACAAGCCAAACAATAAGAGTGACCATTAACAGAAAAAATGTAAAGACCTGGGCAGAATCAATACTATCCCGATGAAATTGGCAAATTTTTCCCAGAGCTGAAACAGCATTATCATATGCCATTACATTATCTGAATGAAGAGCATTAGAATGCTGGATCACAGCATTTAACCTCGAAAGAGCCTCTGCAATGAGCCACTAACTTGTTAATTAATGTAATGCAATACATATCAACAAATTTTATTACAGAACGAAGCAGTACCTCCAACCAGAGGTTTGAACACGGATCCACCAAACTCTGCACAAACACCAAGGCCATACACAGCAGCCTACAGGAAGAAAGAAAGAAAAAAAAAACTTGAGAAGAAAAAATGGAACTCAAAATATCAAACAATGGAACATGTCTAATGCCTGACCTGCCGGACATCAGCAGTCTCATCATTACAAGCCTCCAACAAGAATGGAAGATATGTATCATAATACCTGGTCAATTAGTGAATACGACAACTCATTCAGCAAAACATTTTGATGATAATCAAGAGTAGACAACAGCACTTACTTTATAGCTGCTTCACGACACTGCTCCGCAATGTCGTCAAAAATGCAAATGGCAATTCTCCTCTCTTCAGGTGTCTTGTCCCTTCCCTATATCCAACAGTTGAGAAAATATTATGATTTAATATAAAAGCAATACGTGAGCTTGCAGATGATGGACATGACGACCAGAAAAAGTCATGTGTGTGTGTGTGCAATTTTATTGCCCTGAAGAATTAACCCTGCAGAATGAATGGCTCATCTCTAACTCCCAATTTATTTGAACATAACCCACAGCCAAATTAAATTCCCAAAGAAAGCCTAAAGATTCATCGTTGAACTAAAGCTTTCAACAGTGTGACTTGAAGAATTCAGGAATATTCCAAAAATAATATGGTCACAGATTGCTGCTATCACACAGATCCTGCGTTTTAGAGCCATCACTACAATTCGGTGCAGCTAAAACTTAGAAAACAGAAAAATATAAACAGTTACATATACTTCAAGTACGATCTAGTACCCCAATCAAAATGCTAAATGACCAGCTCAATAATAAAAATGCAGTTAATATCAACAGAAAAACTAATTAGAGAAGAGAAGTGACAGCTTCTGGGAGGAACATACCCACATAGGTGTCAAATATGATGACAGTTCATCGAAGAAAGGTAAGAAGGAGGCTTTGAAGGTTTTGATCAAAGTTCCCAATATCTCTCCCACCTGGGACACATAAATGTTTTGAAAGGATGACCAAAGAATTTATCTGTACGAACATAATACAAAGACAGTAGCCCAGCAATCAACATAACTCAGATTTTTTAAAAACGAATTTAAACAACTAACTTGATCAAAAACTTCTTCCTCTTGTTCATTTTCCTCTTTAATCAGCTCACTCTCTTCAGCATCAAAATCTTCAGCTTTGGTCCTCTCTGCCCTCTCTCTTTTCCTACTTGAACTAGCTGTGATCACTTGTTTTATCTCGTCAACAATGGCCTTGACCTGGCTTTCATCCAAAAGCATCCCAGAAATCTGAAGGACACAAAAAGAACAGAGCACATACTGGATTGAGGCTACACAGGAATTACTCTTTCCTTGTAATAATTTGATTATAAAATAAATAAGTGACAACAAAAAGGGTATTCAAAAGGAAGTAAGCAATAGGATCCACCTTAATAGTGAAGGGGAGTGAAAATTCTTGCATAATAATATATGATTATTTTTAAAAACAAAACTACAAAAACCACAACAATTACAAAGTGGAGCAGACTTGCTATCACGTGGAAATGAGGGGAAATGGTTGAACAGATTAATAACCAATTCAACAAGAAAAAATATAAATCCTAATCTAGAATTCTACTATTCTAGATCAATTATAAAACATGATGTTAGCTAATATATGCGAGGCTAGATTTTATTTCCAACTAGAATGTTAAGTATCAAACTTCGAGTGTAACACCCCCTAATTTTGTATAATATTTATCATCTAATGATACTAACCTGTAAGCATTCATTCAATGAATCCAACATGCTTGCACAAATTTCTGTATCTGGTTCCTGCAAGCAAACAGAAGAGGGAGAACTTTAGCACAACAAATGCCGTTGTAGAGCCTGGCCAGGCGAAGTCCACCCAATATAACCTATATTAAGCTTGGTTATCAAATCCATGCCTAGACTAGGTCTCCTAAACTAACAAAAAAGTCCATACTGCACTCACAAAGGAACACCTCAGCTTATATGATATTTAGAGACTGATCAACAACCCCTAAGGATTCAGATCATAATAACAACTTACTCATGCTGTAAAAACCTAATGAATTCCATATAGATGCATCTAAGAACAGATAAACTTGTATAAGGAATACCTTATGTAACGCATCCACCAGAGCTGGGATTATACTGTCACTCAAAAACTTTAAATAGGATGCATCCCGACCTTGAGATTGCCCTTTCTCAATAGCCAACTTTGCAGAACGTAATAGCTCCGGCATTGCTAAAATGATATAAGAAATCATAACCATTAAAAACAGCTGGGATAATGGCATAAAACAACTTAATGAGCAGAGGAAAATTGTTAACAAAAAAGATGCAAAGGAACAATCATTCTTATACCTGAAACGGCTGCTTTTCTAACCTCCTCATGGAAGTAAAATTTAAGAAGTGGAACTAAAGTTCCTGCAACCTGTCCCACATGCAATTTAATACTCAGAAAAAGGTGTTTCTATAAACAAAGTGCTATATGTAAAGGTGTTATTAACTTTTATAGTGTTCCCAGTCTAACCTGATCAATCCATGGAAAGAATCCTTCCTTCAACTCATCAGCATAACAGCAAAGCATGTTACAGGCTGTGGCCTTTTCTTCCAGAACACTAGTTTTGATACCAATTCTTTTGTCCCCAAGAGTGATGGTCTCCATACTATATAGTGTAATGAATAAACAAAACTTAGTTGGATTTATCTTGCCTAAGTAAAATTATCAATGCATCTGATTCACCGGTCAAATGAAACTGTAATGAGCATCCGAAATGACTGCAAATATGTATGTGCATGTGCATCAAGATCTATGTGTGCTGTGAGCACGGTACATACAGCATGAAATGCAAGCAAATTTCTTAAGTATTGAAAACAAAGAATAAAAAGAGTCACTAAATCAGAATTTGTTTAAGTCAACATGAACATATTTTAGGCCAAAATGACAATACATGAAAGCAAAGGGGAATCATTTTGAACCAAAATAGTTAACCAAGAGATGGACTAGATTCAACACCTGTCATCATCAGAATCATCAATATCATTTTCTGAATCAGCTGATGTAATGGTCACATCAGGCTTAAGTGAAGCAGACCGAAGCAAAGGCGGCATAACAAACTCCATATAAGGAAGAAAATCTTGCCCCAGACACTTGCAAAGCCTAGCCCATGCCTGTAACAAATGAAAGTTATTGTGACTGGATAATCTAATTCGCACTTTATGTATGCACTGGCAGTAAATTAAGAACTATACCTGTAGCATGTAACTGGTTGTTGGATCATCAGTCTCCATTTGAGATACTTGTAAGGACATAAGAACTTCCATGACCTATTAAAGAGCCAGCATATATCATATATAGGATAAATACATGAGAACTTGCAGAGGAGATAGAGAGAACAGAGAAGTTCTTCATGAAAGAGACAAGGTGTACTGTACGGTTCACTTCATTAAGCACTTAACTTCACCCTTTCCAATTAGGACTAATCATTTGTTCTAGCCGAGGTTGAAGGTTGTTTGGAAAAAGAATATAGAATTGAGAAAACTCTTTATTAACTCAGAAAGTTGTGGTATATCAATTTCAAAGAAAGTAAATAATAACAGCCTACCTGTTTAGCATCAGCCCTAAACTTCTCCTTCCCAACAGCCATTCCAACTAAACTTATACACTCCATAGACTTGGCACGAAGCATGCGGTTAGACTTGTCAGTTGCATTAACCAATATAGCCTTCAGGTACGGCATGACAGCATCATAGTATTTTTGGAAGTGTTCCTAAGCAAGACCACAACACTAATGAGTAAATTATAAGAAAAGGAACTAATAAGATTATAGATATTGACATTTGCAAATCATATAAAATACCTGAGATGAATCAGCCACTGATGCTAAAGCAGTTAAGGCGCCCTCTTGTACCATTTGCTTACCATTCTAAAAACACAGGAAAGAAAAATCCAAAATAAGTGGTATGATGAAAGAATATATATGTATTAAAACAATAATATTACTCTTGGGAATAATATTCTATAAACATACCTGAAGAATTACAAGCAATTTGCTAACAATTCCATCCAAGTAGGGTGTTAAAATATCAGGTGTGCAGTTCTCACTGAAGTTGAGTACTGCTGAAGCAGCATGTGCCTGTATAGATCATATTACAGAAAAGTTTATACTAGAAGCTTATCTAATTAAAAAATAAGGTAGATCCAGTGCCTGTATCATATTACATAAATGTTTATAGTAGGGCTCAATGGCGTATGCAGCCGATCCCACATAGTGGGATAAGGCTTTGTTGTTGTTGTTGTTTATTTTTTATTTTTACTTTTTTTAAGGTAGATCCATAAACGGCACTCTTGCATAGCATGTTGACTATCACCAAAGGAATAGAATAAAAACAATTGCCATCAAAATATATGAATCTAACAGGACAGTGAAAGTGCTAATGTGCACTCTGCCAGTATTCCCACTTCTACTTAGTATTTCCTCCACCAACTACAACATATAATACAATGTCACTCTTTATGAGTTTATGCCATATTGAGAATGCAAGAAACTATTATTGTAAATGAAACCTGCACTAGTTATAAAGTTGCATAGCAACAATCAAGACTATATACCCAAAGCTCATAAGGAAATGACAACATTTTCATTTAAATTTCCACTAATCATTGTGAGATTATCCACATGTTCAGTGACAATAAAAACTACACTGACCTGCACACGAGGATTTGGAAAATCATCCATGGCAGCCGCTAGTGCTGGCAACACTCCTTGATGGTATTGAATTTGCAAATCTGGACCCAAATCAGTAGACAGTTGACCGATTGCATTGATAGCTGCCCACCTCACACGAGGGTGTTGATCATTGAAGGAGTTTAATACCATGGCCACAACTTGATCCAAATTCTTTATCATGACCTGCAGCAGCAATGGGAAGGCAACACAAAATAAAAACCACAAACACGGAGTGAAAAAAAAGGGGATACTTCCTACATGGATAAGTAACTTCACAATCAACAAACAATCATATACAAATTACAAGATATTATACTACCTAACATGAAAAGTTAACAGCAATTCGAAAGTTAAAGTTTCATGTTCACTACCTTTGAGCAACCCTCAGCAATTTGAGCAAGTGCAATCAATGCAGCATGGCGTTTTTGCCACTCAGGAGCAGCCAAATAAGCAGGCAACTGTTCAGACGCAACCGGGACAATAGTATTCCCACCCAGTGATATCGAAAGCCTATCCAAACACTCTTGTCCAACACTGTAGTTACTTGTTTCGCCGGCATCTTCGTCCTCTGTCTCAGCACTGTGCCAAGCAGGATCATCCTCAATATCCAACAGCATCTTCATCAGAATGGCGAACATCCTGCTGATAAACTGAGGCAGCTTCCTCATCATCCCAGGTGCCCTCTCCCTCGCCTCGGCCAGAGTAATCACAAACTCGATCGCCAAATGCCGCGTCCCTTCCTCCAGCGACTCTGCCTCGGCAATCTGAAGCATGGCTCCAACAACATCCACCAGCTGCCGCCGGAGGAACCTCGGCTCCGTACCGGCGAGCTCGATCAGAAGTTCCAGCGCCTCTTGTGCAGTGGCCTCCTGACCGGAATTCAGCGCCTCAGTCAGCGTCCTCATCATGGCCGGCAACAAATCCTGGAACCGGTCCCGATCGGCGGAGCCAGACAAGCACTGAATGAAATTAATAACTGCATTCAACGCGGCTATCCTCACATCGGAATTCGTGGTCGGAGAGGTCAAGCACTGGAGAAACAATCCGTGAAGATGCTTGATGTGAGGCGTGAGTGACTCTCCGATGTACTGCGACAACTGCGCGAAGATGAGGAACGCGGATTCTTGAAGCTTTGGAGAATCGGAAGAAACGCACTGGAACATAAACGGAAGGAGTTCAGGCCAGGCGTTATCAGGGAGGATCCCGGAGGCGAGCTCGGAGATGGTGTCGCAGAGCTTCTTGGAGATGGATTTGACGTTCTCGGTCTGGATAGAAGAGAGGAGGAGGGACTTGAGAGAAGACTGAGTTTGAGGGGAGAGGCGTGGCCAGAGGTATGAGTCGTCGCGAGTGAGCTGCTTGCGGAGGAGGATGGCGGACATGGCTCGAGCCTCCTGGTGAGGGGAGGAGGAGAGGAGGTGTGCGAGCTTCAAGGAGAGCGTGTCGGGATCGGTCTGCTTGCAGAGGTTGAAGAGCGCCTCGGCGTGGGACCGCTGCTCGTTGGAGGAAGACATCAGGTGCGAGATTAGGGTCTCGAATGGGGATGGATCGGGCCCCAACACGGCGGCCAGTTCCGATTGCTGCAACTGAGTTGACTCGGGATCCATTTCTCTGTTTTTTTTTTCTTTTTACTTTTTTGGTGGCTGGCGGCGGCTGAGGAAGAAGAAGAGTGAGAGCAGAGAAATACGATGATATATTATGATTGATGATTGATGGAGGCTTTTTTAGGGTTTGGAGAGATGGCAGTTGATAATGAGAGTGACTCAGACTCAGATTCACACTCACACTCACTCACTCACCCACCCGTGTTCTCTCTCTCTCTCTAATCTTCTTACTGTTACTCTTTCTTTCACTCTGCGTCGCGTTGTGTGTGTTTACGTTACCGAGTCTATTTTATACGGTGCCAGGGAGAGGGGTCGTGGCTTGGTATGGTCTCTGGCGGAGGCACGGTTTCCTATAAATTAATTTGAGTATTTAACACATCAAAATATAAGTACAGACTAATTTTATAATTCTATTACTGTAATGCACAGTAAAAAAATGAAAAATACCCCGTGTGTTTCTTTTAATACAGTGATTGACTGACTAATGAGTAATAACTAAAATTATGTGTATATTAAACAATTTTAGTTCTGTACGAATCGCTCTCGAAAATAATTTTTAAACATATTCAACGAAATTGTAATATTATATCAACTTATATATTTATTTATTTATTTATTATTAGTTTAGATAAACATTATTATAGACTTATAATTCAAATAAATTCCTTTTTTATTTATTCCATAATTATCATTAGTGTATGCCTTCTGTTCTTTTGTTTTTCATATGCTTTCTCCTAGTTTAATTCATTTTTTCTCATCTCTAATCTAAATCATTAATCATGTGCTTTGCGTGCATTATTTGCGGCTTTATTAACTTCTTTTCATAAGAGTTTGGTATTGACTATATTGTTTTTTTTCTCTCGTGTTAAAAAAAGGTGGTTTGAAAAATTTTAGGAGACTGACCCTGATGAAAGGGCATCATCATATGCTCACTATATGAGGCGTATTAGGCTATTAGCTGACAACATTTTACAAGACGTATTATGTGATAGCCCCGAAATTGGTACAACTTTAAGAAATATTCATTGTTTTGTTAGTTCTGTGCTGCTGACCTGCTATTGTTAGTTGGTAGTGCGAGTGATTGGCATATTACTCTTATCCTGCACTCTGTATTTGTCTCAATAAATATAATAAAAATAATGTAGCTAATACTAATAATCCATGAAAAGAAAAAATAACAAGTGGTGAAAGTAAAGAAAAAGTCTACTATGTAGATATTAAAAAAATTTAGAAAAAAAGATAAATAGATCAATGATCTTTTGTCATACTGATATTTAACTTTTTAGAGATTAAAAAATACATTTATATTTTTTACTTTCTTAAAATTAGGACATTTAGATTCTTCTGTCAAACTGAGCTTATGAAATGTAACGAAAATATCTGACGTGGATGCTATTGTGTTGATGTAATCGTAATAGTGTCCCACATGGATGTGGCAAAAAGGTTTATGGACAAAAAGTCCTCTAATCTTAAAACAACATCATTCCAGTCTTTTTCATTATCTCTCGCGTATCAGTCTTTCTTCTTTTTTTCTTTCGCATTCTTGTCTCTCCATATCGTTCCTTAATCGCTCTTCATTCTAAGAGAAAGAAGGAAAAGAAAAACCAGCTAAATATTCCTTTTAAGATCCACACAAATATGATAAAAGACTGTATCCATTTTAATAATACTTTTTGTCTAAAGTTATCTTGCTTCTCAAGCTCTTTTCTTATCCCCGATTCATAGGCTTCAACCTCTTTTGCAATTTTGGCATCATCAGTCTAAATGAAATTTTAAAAAACAACCAAATCAACTTTATGTCAATATTATTAAAATTAGCTTCATGACTTGAGGACAATAGCATATATTAGTAAAATTTACAAAATAATTATACCTTTTATTTCTTTTTAATTCAGATTCTCATATCATTCTGCAAAAGCACTTTGGAGAAACGTTGTCTTTCTCATCTCTTGCATGCAATGCACATGGTCCAGAGCTCGCAGCTGATCGTTTTTGCCTTCCTCTTCCTCCACTTCTATTTGAACTCGAGGATACAACATCACTGACCATAAAAAGCATCAGAGCCCCCCCATTTTCGTTCATCCATTCTCTAAATTTGTAGGATTGGGATTTAGACTGGAATGACATCGTTTTAGGATTGGGAGACTTTTTGTCCTTAAACCTTTCTGCCATATCCATATGAGACACCGTTATGAAGAAAAAGAAGATGATGATGATAATGAAGAAAAAAGAGGATGAGGAGGAGTTTGTTTGTGTGTCATCGTTATTAAGTAATTTCGGTGCATTCTGAATTTAAATAAGGTGCACTTGGTATGTACTTGTCTTGAACTGAGTTTGCTTATGTGTCGTCATCATTAAGTAATTTTGGTGCATTCTGAATTTAAATAAAGTACACTTGGTCTATGTTTGTTTTGAATTGAGTTTGTTTGTGTATCATTATCATTAAGTAATTTTGGTACAGTCTGAATTTAAATAAAGTGCACTTAGTCTGTGCTTATTTTGAACTAAGTTTGTTTGTGTGTCATCATCATTAAGTAATTTTGGTGCATTCTGGATTTAAATAAGGTGTACTTGGTTTCTTATTTTGGACTGAGTTTACTTGTGTATCGCCATCATTAAGTAATTTCAATGCATTCTGAATTTGAAATGTTATACGTAAAAAAAGAAAACGACAATGATAACAATAACGATGATGATGATGGCAGAGGAGGAAGGAGGAGATCGAAAAAATTCATATGAGAAAATAAAGAGGAGAAGGAGGAAGAGATGGAGGTGGTGGTGTGGTGGTGGTAAAGAAGAAGCGTGTGATGTGGAAAACGGTTATAAAGCGCGTAATGTGAGAAATGATTATAACAACTTAATTGGACTTTGTTAAATATTTTATTTGGTCGTAGAGTTTTATTTTTTGAGAAATTGTCACTTTATTTTGTAGTAGCTTGTTCCCTTGTTCGGTAATCTACTCCCTAGAAGAAAAAGTAATATAATAAAAGTGATAAATTAAGGGGTAGTAATAGGACAAGTAGCAGAGATTTTTGCTTACCTGACTCAGTTTTCCTTTACAACAATCTACATAGAACTCTCCCATTCTTATTTGAGAATAGTAAAAATTTAAATTCTAATCGCGCTTCCGCGAGTACCCACCCTAATCTCACTCTTATAATTATTAAATTCCAATAAATAAAATTAAATTTTAAATTTTATATAACTATCATCACATACATAACATAAATTAAAGTAAGAATTTAAAAATAATATAATATTATCAATCATTTTATTAATTATTTTACCTATATTACATATTATATATATATATATGATAAAGATGAATATTCTCTAAATCCGATTTTGCCAAAAACCCGTCCAACACCTGATCGAGTAATTACCCGTCCTTACCGGATAAAGGTAGAACGAATACCCGCAAATCTAAATAGTATTGTCATCTCTGGTGACGACGACGACGACAACAACAACAACCACAATTGACTCTATACATTGAAAATTGATGCAAAGTAATAGAGCGTCCAAAGAAAGGAAATATATATCCTCTATCTTTTGAGTAGGGTTTATCATTTAAAGATTAGAGTAAAGTATCGTTTTTGTCCCTGACGTTTGGGGTAAGTTCTAAAGTTGTTCATAACATTTCAATCATCCTATTTAAGTCCCTAACGTTTCAAAACTGACTCAATGTTGTTCTGCCGTTAGGGATCCGTTAACAGAATTGATGGCGGGACAAAATTGAGACAATTTTAAAATGTTAGGGACTTAAATAGGACGGAAACGTTGGGGACAAAAACGATACATAGAAATAAACTTTAATTTTATCCTTCAATAATATCAAATTTTTACTATACATAGTTTTCAATTATTTTTTAATCACATCTAAGTAAATTACACTTAATCATATTACTTTCATTCTAAATAAATTATTTTTTTATAATTTTACTCTTATAGATTTTTAGTTATCATGAAATATTTGTAAAATGACTAGTATATAAACTTGCAGAAAAAAATAATATATATACAATAAAATATAAATTATACCTTTTGTCTCTCTAATGTATCAAAATTCTTTAGAATTATAAAAAAAAAATTATTTAAAATAAAAGTAATGTAATTAGGTATAATTTACTTAGATGTAATTAAAAAATAATTGAATACTATGTACAATAAAAAATGATATTATTGAAAGATAAAATTAAATTAAATTTTGTTTTTATGTATCATTTTTGTCCCCAATATTTTTGTCCTATTTAAGTCCATAACGTTTCAAAATTGTCTCAATTTGGTCCCGCCGTCAATTATATTAACGGATCCCTAACGGCAGGACAATATTGAGTCAATTTTGAAACATTGGGGACTTAAATAAGACAATTGAAACGTTAGGGACAACTTTGGAACTTACCCCAAACGTTAGAGACAAAAACGATACTTTACTCTAAAGATTAATTTGATCAAATTTTATAAATATTATTATCCTCGCAATTAATTAGGAGTCACAAGTGTGCGCTGATATGTAACTTAACAGTTAGGTTAGACTCGGTTAACATCATAGATAAAGAAAGTGATGAAAAGAACTAATATGAATAATTTTAATTCTTTTAAGACGGGATTTAATTAAAAAAGAAATTTCAGAAATCAAATTGAAAATCGCGTGATCTTTTAAACTATGTTTGTTTATAGGTACAGGATACGGACACAGAGATATATATCGTGTTTGACAGATGAGATATGAATAGAGACATTGTGTCTAGAGATACTGAATCAGTGTATTTTGCATCCATCTTAACAAAAAAGACACAAAAATACTAACAAAAGATATAATTTATTTTTTATTTTTTTATTCTTGTTAATTTTTTATGATTATAATTTTAGGATAAATACCCTTTCCGGCCCCTAAACATTTGCCCATGAGACATGTCACACCCTAATCATCACTAAACCTCAACCAGGTCCTCACCTCTCGATATAAGTGAACAGATCGACCCCTATGATCGGTTGCGAACCGATAGCTTGTATGACGTGTCAGTTGGAGGCTGAGTTGTCAAATGTAAGTGCTAGGTATCATTGGAAATTGTTGCAAGGACTAAATACTCATTCCCTGCAACTGAAACGTTGTCATCGCGTGGGGTTCATAATCCCCCCTTTCCTTTGTAAGAACCAGATTATAAAATAAAATAATAATTTAATTGCGCATAATAAGGTCAAAAATATAGAAATGTTATTTTGAAAATATAAAAATAAAATTCAGATTTAGTAAATTTTTTCGAATAGAAAAAAGTATTTTTCTGCTGAAATATGCGTAAAAACGTCTACCGATAAATTAGCCAGTAGTACCAGTTTAAGTTTGTCTGATACTGCGTGAGAGCAATAAAAACTGTAGAAAAATTTATAAAAATATTCAAAGTTAAAAATCGGGTGCTAATTCTAAAAGTTTGGCCAAACAGGACAAAAATACTAACGAGTTAGATCGGGTTCAGGTTGGGCCCAAATCCAACATATATAAACTCGATTAATGAGTCAACAACCTCATTTTCAGCCCTAGAGAGAGGGAGCCACGGTGAGTGAAGGGAAAGGAGAAGAAAATGGGTGTCACTATTAATCGTCACCTTCCGAAAACCATAACTTGAGCTATGGTGCTCTGATTGATGATCTGTTTATGGCCACGCGAAGCTCTCGACGAGCTCTTCAATTCTAGCTAACAAAGTTGGCAAGATGTCAATATCCATACTCCAGTTTTTAGCCCTAACAATTCCGCGATTTTGGGTTTGGTTTTTGAGTAAGTTTTGTGATTTTGATTGTTTAAGTAAACTCTAGTAGCGGGTAATTGTCGAGTTTTTTCCCAATCACCATTGAATAAGGTAAGAAACCTCTATATCCTTGTGGTTTGGTGTATTATGAGCTTTAGTTATTAATGTATCGTAAAATTGTATGAAGCTTGACTTTGGTGATTTTGGAGTTGGTTGTGGCATTTGGTTTGGCTTTGGTGGAATCTTGTTGGAATCAAGTTTTAGTATTTGAGCATATTAGAAATCGGTCAATGCATGGTTTCGATTTTCTTTATGTAATATGTAATGTTTCATGAAATTTAGGTTTATTGACCCTAAGATAAGATTGAATGATGTTGGTGTATGATTAAGTGTGTGTGAAATTATGTTTGATGATGAAGAGCATATGGAGTGTTGAAATGTGTGATATATGAATTATGATAATAATAAGATGAGTATTAGTGTTATTTATGATTGTGATGATTTTAATGAATTATGACGGTGATTGTTGATGTTTGGTGTGGATATTATTATTGTTGTTGAGGATTGATGATGCTTATTGAGATTTAGTAATTATGAGAAATGAAAATGAGTTGATAAAATATTGAAATTGAGATTTATGAGAATGAGCGATTGAATGAATGATAAATAAGTGAATTGTGATTGTGGTATGAATTGAGATGTTGTTGTGGTGGAACTCCAATATGATGATGATAATTGAATTGAGGAATAAGGATGTTGGTGGATTTGATTAGTAGTTAGGTTTTATGATAATGATGTTGATAGGGATCTAAGTAAATTTGTGAAATTGAATGGTTTTGATAGTGAATAGATCAGAGATTGTCGAAAATTTTTTAGTACGAGACTTTGGGTTATTCCGAGTGTGGTTTAAATTGGTTTAGTTTTGAAGTTTTGGAAACTAGTGAACTTTGTTGATTTTTGTGAAACTCTGTTTTTGACAAACTTTGACGTGACATAACTTGGCCTCCGAACTCTCATTTTGAATGAAACTTGATTTAAATGAAAATTTGGTTCGAGGGATTTTATACGTTTAAAGAACGGAAGAAAAATATTTTAAAACAAAGAAGTTATGTGCATTTGAAGTTCGGTATAAAAATTTGAAATTCTGCAACTTTCACAATTTTCCAAGTCTGCTATGGCTCGCGTACGCGAACCTGTGCACGCGACGTGAGCATTTTCCACTGCCAAGTGATCTCGCGTACACGGGCACTAAGTGCATACGCGGGAATGAAATTTCGAGGCATGCGTACACGAGTTTTAAACACGCGATACGGGGATTCCTTTTGGGTTGGGAGTCTCGCATACGCAACCACCCTGTTTCAATCTTGTGCGTACGCGGGATAGATGTTCGCGTACGTTTGAGACCCCTGTTTTGTTGAAAGCTTGTTTTTCCTCATTTTAAAGGTTCTTCTAGCTTTCCAAACTTCTTTATCTTATGTTTAAGACTTATAAATAGTGATTAGGCCTTGAAGCTATTGAGGATGAGTTAAATGACTTAGGATTAGATATGTTTTGTTACGAGTTTAGAAGACGGTAACTTAAGATTTGGAAGGTTGTGGATGAAGTTGATGAATTTTGAGTTGTGAAGTGTTAAATTGAGCAGAAATTGAAAAATGGAAATGTTGATGATCATTTTCAAGGTGGAACCTCTGGCCAGACTCATAACAACCCCAAGTCTCCGAAGCCTAAGCCCACTTTAGAATAAATTAGGGTTAGAACTGTGAACTGACATTTGCTGTGCTTTTTTTTTTGGGGTTTAGTGTTGTGCTTGGCTATTACTAGTTAAATATGATTGGTATGTAATAGGTGCTCATGTATCATTTTGCCATATTATTTTTTGGAACTAGAACAGGCTAAGTCCAAGAAGCATAAGAAAAATATGCCAAAGAGGCCACATACTTCACAAAAATTTCTATCACTTAGTCTGCTCCTCCAGTGGTAATGCTATTTATTTTGAATTTTAAGTTATTGTTCAACTCATTTTTGTGTGAACTAACAACATATTATCGATGTCGCTGCATAGCAATCTCAAACTGCACTTGCACCACCAGCCCAGCTAAAACCCAGATTCAGGCTCAGGTAGAAGACTTTTAGGTCACCAGGTCCTCTGAATCCACAGCCTCCCCTAAACTATGGTCTTAATCAGCCTGCACCACTAGTCCAACTTCTTCCGGGCCAGCCTACAACTATACTAAAAAATAATGAGGCCATCTCCAAAGAAACAGCGGTAGCAGCAAGTTGAGGAACTTTCTCAAAATTATTGAAATTCATTCCAACACCAAATTTCAGGCCACCAAACCAGACTTAGTTGACTAGGATACCACAAGATATCGCACTTAGTTATCTATTTTTGATGTTGTTTCTATTTTTTTATTGCTAGTCCAGAATTTGGGAAACTAGTACTAAGTAAGGGCGTGTGTTTTTGGAAAAATTGTCTCATAGTTTGTGGGTTTTATTTTGAAGACTTTGTCTAACATAGTTTGTGAGTTACTTTCTGATTGCGTTGCCTCCCATGGTTTGTGAGTTACACATTGGATACCTTGTGATTATGAAATGACAATATATCATCTTTGGTTAAATGTACATTGTTACTATGTTTTTAGTTTTCTTCAACCTTGATTCTATCAATCAATTATACAGATATCATGGAAAGTACAAAATATGCATAACTAAATACACAATGTCTATTAATTTCTTACTATAGTTTATTACAATTTCATAGTCTAAAATTTTTCATGCATCCCTAAATTGTACCCATTACAAAATATTACTAACAAAAGCATACTAACATTATACATATGTAACTAGACTACATCCCTTTCCTATTATAATGCCCAACAAAATCAACCCAAATAATTTTTAATTGCTAAGAGCACCACTATTCTTCTCATTTGATATCATCCATCTTCTTTTTTATCTCTGCAATTCTTTCTTCCATCTTCTTCGTCGAGTTTGCAACTCCATCTTATGGCACTTTCTCAATACAAAAAGAGGCAATATACTCATCTAGCCAAGAAAAGTATTTGCAATATCGTGTGTTGTTCTATATCAAAGATGCCTACTGTTAAACTCCAAACAATTACAGAATAACTCATCAAACCAAACAAAACTCTAAACACAAAATTTGCCTTAAAATAAGAAAAACCAAAGAAAAGTCTCTTTCGATTTTTTGAAGTGCTAGATTCAAACAAAATGGCGTAGGATCCACAATTGTACACCGGAGGAGCAAATTTCTTCTTCAGCCTTCTCGATGCTCCTTCCATACTGCTTCCTTTGGCACTCATTCAGCTGTTCCAACTCTCCTCACACCCACCGCATCTTTTCTAGCGACTGAATGAAGAACCAGAATTCGCAGTACCTATGCCTACTATTGCGAGTCCTCTCCCATAGAATAAAGATTAAAACCCTAAACCCTTTGAATCGTACGAAAAAGGAGGGATTATGAACCCCATGTGACGACGACGTTTCAGTTGTAGGGAGAGAGTATTTAGTCCCTGCAACAATTTCCAATGACACCTAGCACTTGTATTTGACAACTCAGCCTCCAACTGACACATCATACAGGTTACCGGTTTGCAATCGATCACAGAAGTCGATCGGTTTACTTATATCGATGGGGGGACTTGGTTGAGGTTTAGTGATGATAAAGGTGTGACATGTCCCACGAACAAATGATCAGGGGTCGAAAAGGGTATTTATCTATTCTTATGATTATATTTTTCTTTCTAAATTTTTTTAAATAAAAATATCAATAAATTAAATTTTTATAATTTATTTTAGTTGATTACTAAATAAAATATAAGTATACAAATTTTTATTTTTAATGTCTTATTTTATCTTTTTTTCGAAACCAATACAAAAGAACCAGTTTGACACTTTTTATTTTTATTATTGAGATTGTGGTGGTGTTTTTAAATAATGTGGAGAATTTGTGTGTTTTTTTTGTATAGGATGATCACAAATTTGAGGCACAATTTTGTGGATTTTAATTTTTTTTTATACTACAAAGTCAAATTTGTGGTTTAAATTTTTTTTAAAAAAATATAAATCTAAAGGTCAAATTTGTAGTTTATAATTTTTTTTTCACAAAATTGATTCACCGATTTGTTTATTCCTTAAAAAAAATTTGAGTCCACACAAATTTGAGGCTCAAATTTTTCTATTGCTCCAAATTTGACCCTAAATTTTATTTCAAAAAACAAAATTTGAGCTTTCGATTTGTGAATTTTAATTAAAAAAAAAATTATCTCGGTATCCGTACAAAACACACCATTTTTTCATAATTGTAATAACACATTTTAAACTTAGATAACTAAAAAAATTAGCCCCACTTTGACTACTTTAGACTTTAGATTTTTTTTTTTTTAACTGTAAATGGCGTTGTTTTGAATTTAAAAAAGAAAATATTAATTTCGAAACCTAACAGCCCCAGATTCAGTTCGTCCTACTTCCTCCTCACTCCCGCTAGCAGCAGCAGCTCCGGCCCAGCAACGTTCTCCGCCGCTGTCGCCGGCGTTGACACAGACGGCGACGCTCCCCTCGCCCGGGTCCCTCTCTCTGGCTCCTTGCTACTGCTACATCTATATCGCTGAGTTGCCGCCCAAAAATTGCCGGTGGCCTCGCCTCTCCGGTCTCCGCCGAATGACGTCTCTGCTTGCTTCTTCGGCGTCGTCGACGGTAAGCTCCTCGTCCTCTCCTATGGCCGCTGTTCGTCCCTAACCCCTGTTGGTCCCCGTCCTCGTCCTCATCACTAACTCCTCTGGCCTCTCGCTGTTGGAGGATAGTGGAGCTCGTTGCTCTCACTGGAGAAGGATGGAGATTCAGTCAGTAGGGAGTTAGTGTGATAGCTAGTTAGATGTAAATAAATTTGGTTCAATGACTTCAATCACATAAATAAATTAAATAAAAAAAAAGGCTTAGTCAGTATCTATAAGAGTATTATTATTATTGTTTTGGTCACTGTTACAAATTGTTTGGGGAAACTGGAAAAACCGAAATGCATTCTTTTGATCATTGTTTTGATTTGTATACGTAGGATTACTTACCGAGTTCAGTTGTTCACCACTGAGCTTCAATAGTTTCCTGGTAACAGAACACAAATTCAGATTGATGTGGGTTGTAGATTGAAGAGGAACAGCGTCTGCTCATTCAGGTTTTCAGGTATTGCAGAAATTCCACAGTGCATCCAATTCTATTTCCCCTATAATTTGAATTAAGCAGGTGCAGCTTTGTGAAACTGATTTCAATTCTATTTCCTTGTTGTTGCTGCAGCTTTTTTTGGTTTTTCTTTTTTGAATTATTATATGCTTAATAGGCTAAGCAGAAAGTGCTTCTCCTCTGCTGCTGCTCCACTCCCATGGCTTTTTGTGGGGCTCGGAAACCCTGGTGACAAGTACAGAGGAACTAGACACAATGTACGTTTAAATGCTTTGTTTTGCTTTCTGTTAGTTTGCGCTTCTCTAGTTACCACTAACCATCCTGTGCAGGTGGGATTTGAGATGATTGATGCATTTGCTTCGTCAGTAGGAATTCCTATGGATACAGTCCATTGCAAAGCTCTTTTTGGAAAGGGTTTGTCCCTCGCACTGGATTCATTATTGTATTTGTTTGTTTCTCTTTCAGCGTATGTTGGATTTCTTGAGTTTTAGGGTGAGGTTGTCATTTGCAGGTTTTGTTGGTGATATCCCTGTTTTCCTCGCCAAGCCTCAAACATATATGAATTTGAGTGGTGAATCAGTAAGCAACTAAGATGTTCTTAACAACACCCCGCGGGTCTTTTTGTTTATGCATCAAGATACTTTTGTTACTGATGCCAAAATTACCTTAACCTTCAATGCCTTTGATTATTTACTCAGTTTCTTAAGTTGACAAACTAAATTGAGGGACAATTGTTTATTGATTGGCCTTTGGCAGTCCATTTTCCTTGGAGTTTCCTTAGAGGATTTAGGCCAGTTGTGGTGGTTTCCTTAGAGTAATAGTTTTGCTACGATACTATTAATTCAAATTGGAGATTTGAAGTAACAGGAAAGCGCTTTGAGAGAAGAACATAAATTTGTAATTTGTCAAATAGCTGTCCTCTGCTGTTACAATTAACCTGCCCTCATTTTCATATAAAACGGAGAAGAGGAAAAAGGAAAGAGAAGTCAAGTAGGTGGTATTATCATATGTAATCAAGAAATGAGAGATGACTTCCCATTCATTTATTGGTTTTATTTGTATTTTCAGTGCTGAGTTCTTGCTGGGATCATATGATAGTATACTAATATAGTTACATGGAATGTTTCTATTTTTGAGTTAGCTCCCTATTGTCTATTTTGCTAGTGTCATTGCTGTTTAGCTTGTATATATAGCCATGTGCTAATTATTTGTTTAATAGCATCATAATATTGCCTTCCTTGTACTGCAGACCGAACCGCTGGCTGCTTATTACAAACTACCTCTTAATCATGTGCTTGTGGTAAGTTATTCCATGCACCTTTGCTTTCTAGCGCCTAATAGATGAAAGGTTAATAGGTATGATATTCTTTATCTAACCAAGGTTTTTTGGGTTGTAGTTCCACGATGACTTGAATTTGCCATGTGGGGTGCTTCGTCTCAATGACAAAGGGGGCCATGGAAGCCACAAAGGGTAATGATAGTTATGAAGAAAATTTGTTGTCTGCATATACGGAAGTTTTTATTTATCTATCTTTTTGAAAAATATAGTTTACAGTGATATCATCGGGAACTTGTTTCCTTATACATGCACCTACTCCTCTAGATATCAGTATGTTTGTTAAATACAGATAACATACTGGAAAAGAAATAGTAAACTACGACTTCTAACAATGAATATTTTGAGCGATGACAAATCTAACCACAAAAAAATAAAATTAAAGTTATACCTATAAAAGATAAATTTCGATTCACAAAATTTCCAAATATTATAAAATTATAAAAAATTCCTAAACTACCATTTTTTGACCCTAATTTTATTCCCAAATCTATCCCATTCTTGACCTTAGTCAATCCCAGTTCTTTATCCCTCCCTCAACCCTTCCTCTTTCGATACTGTTTTTTCTCTATTGTAGCATCAAGCAAATTGTAAGGTCTATGGGTTTCCTTCTAGTCTCCTGTGAAGGAAACAATCAAACAATTCATCACATGAATAGAAAAAAGAACCAGATTTATTAAGAGATAGAGGAGAAACAAAGGTGTGCGTTGTTGTTGCAGTAGTAGTGTGGAAGAGCTGCATGGTACCAACACACAGTGAGAGTAGAGATAGAAAATATGTATTAATATGAGGGGCAAATCAGCACTCTTTTTTCTTTCTTTCTTTCAAACCAAGAGAAGATAGAACTAAAAGTTTTTTTATAAAATTTGCAAGGACTAGAAACTTTCAATTTGGGACTGCGATATAGAGGCTAGTTGAGTGATGGTAGAAGATAAAGAGCTTCGAAAATTCTTTATCAGTTCCTCTGCCATGCTACACACAATCTCTCACACACAAAATTGAATGAACAATGGGACAGTGAGTCTCGTGGGATTTGAGGAAGGTTGTGACAGTGTTGGGGGAAGGAGGGAGGGAGGAATAAAGAACTGGAATTGACTAGGGTTAAGAATGGGATAGATTTGTGAATAAAATTAGGATTAAAAAAAGGGTAGTTTGGAAATTTTGTATAATTCTTTAGTATTTGGATAATTTTGTCAACCGGAACACATCTTTTATGGATACAACTTTAATTTTCTTTTTTCGCAGTTAATTTGTCAACGTTCAAAACATTTATGATTAGAAATGCTAGTTTACTCGAAAAAGAAATTTGCATTTGCTCTTTATAGTGGATGACTATCTTTCAAGAAATGAATCAGTATATTGTATGCATTAGACTCAAAGGGTCATCATTGTTCATCACATTTGTGTTTGTCAACAGGCAATATGTTATCTATGATATTTTTTTACTGCTTCACTGATTCAGGTGAAGAGGAAAAGTAATTTTTTCCCCCTAATTATCTGAAGCAACCAAACTGATGTTTACAATCAATAACATTTTTTAGGCTTGGGGGACGGGTTGTTCTGGGAACGTGAATTCATGAAATATAATTTTGCATCTTTTGAGCTCTGAATTTTTTATATTCAGCTTCTTCTCCCAAGTTCTACTATTTATCTTGTACTCGCTTCTCACTTCTTACTGAATTAGGCTGAAGAGTGTTATCTATCACTTTAGAGGAAATAGAGAATTTCCTCGGCTAAGAATCGGTTAGTTTTGTTGCAAAGTTGTTTCTTCTTTATCCCTAAATTTTATTATTATCACCATCATAATTATATTGAATTTGTCTCCTGTTAGGGATTGGAAGGCCTCCTGGGCAAATGGATCCTAAAGCATTCTTGCTTCAAAAATTCAATGTAACAGCTAGACAACGAGTAAGTTATCATTTATTGTTAAATACATTTTGGGTTCCAATACTGTAACAGCTAGACGCAGTATTGCTCCTCAAGTTCTCAATTCGGTGCAATTGATGTCCAAGTACTATATTCTTAGGTGCTCTTGGAGCATGATGTGTATTTTGCTCCCAACCAATTAGAAAAATGCCATTTTAAATTGGTGTTTAAATTAATAGCTAGCCATATCATATCAAGTCATTTTTGTTGATTGTTTTCATATCCACATGGAGCATGGTTCATAATGAGCACCCAAGAATATCTATGGTGGTCCAAATAAATATAACTAGAAAAATAGTGAGTTGGCATTTTGATGTGCAGTGCCAAAGTTGGGGTCCGCTACAACTCAGATATAGTGCATCACATAAACATGCCAACGAATTGTCTTTATTCTTGGTGTTGCTCTTCAATGATTTGATATAATTGTACTAATTTGAAAATTCAAAAGCAAAATACTTAAAGTGAGCCAATGATTATTAGCAATAGAGCATGCAGTATCTAACTGTCTATAGGTCATTACCATAGGGCATAGCATGTCACTGTAGTGTATCAGCCTTTCAGCTTTTAATATTTGATGAGCTTGTATGAAGCCAATTTTTTTCACCATTACAGTAAATTTATTTATTTCTTGTTCCCAAATTGGACAGATTGATGAGGCATTGCAAGAGGGGGTTGATGCCTTAAAGCTCCTTTTATCTCAAGGGTATGATGAGAGTGCAAAAAGGTTCAACAAAGAGCAAAAGTACAAACACTTAAGAGTGCAAACATTACCAGTTTGATGGAGTTCCCACCATGATGTCAGTCTTTGTTAAAAGTTAATGATAAAATGTTTGAGAGTATAGTTAGTCACACACACTGTTAAATTGCATCATGTTATAATCTGCAAATTAGTGAAGCAGTAGAGAATGAGATCATCCAAGTAAAATGAGCATTTTTGTTTTCTTTTGCACATATTTCATAATTATAATGTCTACTCATTACTAGTAGCTTGTTTTGCTGGGTGCTTTATTAAGAAAATGAGATCATAGTTTATTTCATTACACTGATTGTTAGTTTATAATTTACAAACTTTTCTAGCACTCACGATAAATAGGAACTGCGAATAGTAATGTGACAAAACTGTGCAACTATAACCAAACTAATAAATTCTTAAACTACAATGTGTGTTTCAGGCTAAATTAATAATAATTTAGAACCTGAGCATTTCATTTTATCATTAAAGAAATGAACATTTTAAAGCCGTTAAGTAATTTTAATTCATCAACTTCAACATTATATTTTATTTTTGGGTCATGTCTGACGTGAACACCACCTTAATTGATTTTTTCAAGTGATGGTATCTATCAACTTGATAGGTCAAGGACTAAGGGTTCTATGATATGAAACTAAACAACTTTTTTTTTGTCATAACAGACTAAACACATTCATAATTATATATGAGGCCTAATATAATTGGGCCTTTTTGTCGATAGCTATAGTATAGCCCAACTTATTCGAGCTGGGCCTAATGCGTGTGTGCTAAGACAAAAACAAATTTTGATGCAAACACAATGAGTGTATATATAATTATATATTGTTTGCCCAAAATTGCTACGTGCATAAAAAATCAACTATTATGGATTTCAATATTTTGTATATATTTATAAATATAATTTTATACATTTTTAATGAGTATTTTATATTTTAATATATTCTATACAAATACTTAATTAGTAACTGAATTTTTATACATAACATGATTATAAATTTTCTGTGTGTTTTGCTTTTTGGTACATACCCAAATAATTGAGTACCTATCTATCATTTTCATCTGGAACAAATAAATGGCAACCGGCCATAAAATAGTCTCTATAAATTTTTAAAGGTTTTTAAAAATGTTAAGATAAAATTGGCAAAGTTGATTGTTTCCTATCCAACTATTCCATACTTTTTTTTTTTTTCATTATAAGGTCTGATTCAAGTAGCTGCAGGAGTCACAAAACTGTTTGTTGCGACCCTGGAATAATGGATCCAATTGATTTTCAATTTCCATTATAAAATTCTCGTTTAATGTGCAAGAACAAAGCGATATGGTCCAGAGTCCAGAGAATAGGTTATAGATAAAATGGCTGGCAAAAAAGAGTTTATAGCAGACAGCTTGTGTTTCTGAAATCTGAGTATGAGGCTGGAAATTTCAGAAGTTGCCCAAGCCAAGTTCAACACAAAATCTTATTTGGTAAAATTTGCATGTGCCACTTCCATCTCTCAAGGGCCAAGGCAATCACACTGTTTCAACTAAAATAAATAAATATCTATTTCAGTATTTGACAGATCTGATTTTCCGTGGTACCATGCATCCCTCGCTTTGTACCTTTTCCGCATGTTTTGTATGTTCACACTTCTTCTATTCTTTCCATGTTTTGGATTTTTCACCACTATCCAGTATCCACTAATTCCTTCCTCAAGAGCATCTTCAATCCTTGATTTAATTTAATTTTATTTTAGATTTTACAAAATATTATATAAATATTATATTTTATAAAAATTAATTTGATATTTAATATAAAATTTGTTACTTTAATATAGGAATGGACATGGAGTTTGGTGAAATTGGATTAGTCTTGATCCGAATCTGACCATAAATAATGATTGAACATATTTTTGAGACTCTTACTCAGTCTTAAATCGGATAAAATCACACTACTTTCAGATCATACTAAAACCAGATCTCACTGAATAAAATCTAGGTCTTGATAAATTTTATGTCAAAAAATTATGATGCACCAATTTATAAAGAAGAAAAAAATATTTGTTAGAGAGAAGTTGATAACCATATTTAAACTTAAATTTGTCCATAAATTCTAATTTCATACTTTTTTGATCTATTTCTTGATTCAACAAATGTAATTACAAATAAAACAATAAATTTATAATTAATATAACATAGAGTAGTGCTAGAGAGCCAATGACCTAAGTGTACAATGTATACAATGGGCTAAATCTTTAATCCATGAATAGAGAGATATGCATTCAATCGAAGGTAGAACGGAGGTGGTTGTCAGGCACGCATTCATAGGTTGAGAATGGTAATGAGTGTCACGGATCATCACTTTCTTCATATTGAAGTGCGAATGAACATCTTAGATAGGAACAAGCGTGTTTGAATAGAAAACAGAAATAATTGTATTAATTCATCGAGATGCTGCAGAGCTCCTCACCCCCAACAATGGAGTTTAGAGACTCATGCCGTCAAAAAGTACAAAGTTCAGATCTAAAATGTCACGAGGTACAAAATAAGTCTCTAAAAGTTGTTTAAATACTAAACTAGTAACCTAGGTTTACAGAATAGGATCGAACCCCTGACCTTTCGGATCTAGAACTCTAATATCATATCATGAAACAACTCATCCCAAAAAGCGTAACTTGATAGGACAATGTAACACTAATGATTATATCTCTAATATTTCATAAACCTCCATTGTACGCATTGTACGCTTAAGCCATTGACTCCCTATACTTTTTCTATAACATAATATTGGAATTAATTTAAAACATATATATATTTTTTAGTTCTCCTAAGGTGCACATGGGTCGGGTGAAGACGAGTTCGCTTTGACTCAGACTTGATTCTAAATAATGATCGGGTCTATTTTTGAGACTCTTACCCAGTCCTAAACCCAGTAAAATCACACCAAATTAGTTCCAAAATATTTGAATTTGGACCAGATCTTTGAGGCGGGCCGAGTCATGTGCGCGCCTACTCTAATGGTTGGTCTAATTTCAATTTATTAACATTATAATGTTCATTTAATGAATTTAATAGGTATACAAGTGACGACATTGCATTAATCTTTTTTTAAAATAATACGGTATCTCTTTACTTATAGTAATATCATTTTAAAAATTATATCTAATATAAATTTCAATTTAAATCAATTCAGTTACGGTAAAAGTCAAGAATAATACCAAAAAAATATTTTATTAAAGTTGCTCTCATGATCAAATACAAGACATACACCCTAAATATATGAATCACTACCCACCACAATATTTTCTTTTTCTTAGAAGAAATGTAAATTTTTTTATGAGATTCTTATTCTTCATGCATGATTTGAGTGTTTCGAAAGTGATAATGCTAAGGAAAGCATCACTGTACAGATTTGTTTTCTACAGATTAAATTTTTGTGGTTAAAAATAACTACACATATATATCAACAGTGATATTAATATTATTAAATAATAATTTATATGGTTTAAAATGAAAATTTGTATATCTCTATATGAATTTACATCTGTATACTGTAATTCATCTAATGCTAATATAGTTTTGGGTTCATAGTAAATGTTACTAAATATACATATAACAGATATGGCATTACTATTACTCAAAACATTAAAAGAATAATTTTTTTATTTATAATTATTAGTGTCTTAAGGATATATTGTTTAACTAAAACCTAGTTATATTAAACAACAAGTTATTGATTCAGCTCCATGTAGCAATCATGAAATTTAATTAATGCTCGATGTTATCCGATAAGAGTGTTAGGCATGGCACAATTGGTAGGTATGGTTTGGTTTGATTTGTTCATGAATTATAGTATATGCCAGCTCCTTCATTTGGTGTAGTTTTAATATAAGTTGACCTTTTCTTATGACTACTACTTCTCAACTTCATTTAAGGGGTTTAATTTTAGGCAAAATAACTCACTTAGCTAGCTAGGTATTTAGCCACTAATGAATTGATTTCCTGCAATTTTTTTTAGATTTGATTATTATTTATAAATACCAAACAATCATTTGGTTTTATTGGGATGTAAGATTAAAACTAATTTTGTATTTTAGTCAATTTTAATTTTAGTTCTTTAGTAGTACCTTGGTGGCACATGTGCCAGCTTCGTTACGATTTATCACTATTCACTAATGCTAAACAAATTCATATGAAGGATCACGTGTTGCCTCCTGCAATCTTTGCAGGAAATTAATTATGTGTATCTGGACACAATTTATCCCAGAAATTGATTCTCTCTATTTTTTTAAAATTTGTTAGTTATGTTACGTATATATTAAAATTAGTCACTAAAGTTAATTATCAGTATAAAATACACACTGAAATATAAATACACATTGAAAATAAATTAAACTACATATATTTATACACAAATATATTAGTGACTGATTTTAATGTACAAATAATTTTTTCAAATTTTTTTTATAAGGTATAACTTTTTATTATTGAATATTTTTGCTGTTATTTTTTTTATGAATGTATGGTAAAAAATTATATTTTACAAAAAAAATTTAAAAAATTTAAAAAATTCATTCCCACTTTATCGCATCTGACTTTCTTTTGTTAAATTCAAATTTATTAACAATAAAATAATGTGGTATATACTCGTGAAGAGGTGATGTATAACTATATAGCTAGTTTGACATATAATAGCTTCACTAGGGACTAATATTTCTTCTCATAATGGATTAATTTGGTGATGTGAAAAACAAGTAGGTTATTATGTAACTCGAAATAAAAATACTATTCGAATATTAAAATTAATCATTAAAATTAATTATTAATACATTTATATATAAATATATATAATTTAATTTATTTTAATATATATTTATATTTTAATATATACATACATACTCACACTCAAAATTTTCAACCACTGACAAAGTGACATATTTCAGCATTTTTTAGCTGTAATAGATGTATGTTCTCGAAATCACAAAAATTCAGCTCTCTTATATTAATTTACATTGCATCTATATATTGTCATATAATTATCAAGCATGCATATATAGCGTGCTGTATCCATAATAATTGAATGCATCTCTTAATCTCTTGATTATCATCATAAGATCACTTGACTACTAATAAAGTCAGACGAGCTAATCTTTAAGTATATAATTAACACCAACATTTGCTTCACCAATTAATTTTATCCTTTTGCTAATTAAGTATTTTGGTATACAGGTATTTCGCACTACACAAAATCCTAAAAAAAAAGAAAAAAAAAGATATGCTAACTTATGTTTTAAAAACAAAATTTTAGAATATTATAAAAAATATTTTACTAAAAGGTATTGATTTGTTTTATATTTTGAATACATTAAATATAATAAAGTTTAAAACATTATTTTTTATTATTATAGTTTTTAAAATATGCTTTTAAGTAACAAGATAGTGAATTAAAAAAAATTGACACTCAAAATATATAATATAGATCATTTAACCTAATAAATATGGTGAAAATTCAGGTGAAGCCAACTTTACGTAAAGTTGATATTTGAGAGCCGTTAGATAAAAATTTAGTCAAATCAGTCAAATTATCTAACGGTTCTCAGGTATCAACTTCACGTGGAGTCGACTGCACCTGAGTTTCCACAAATAAATATATCAATATACCTAATTTTAAAAGTTAAATTTGTAAACTTGATATCAAATGAAGACAACTCATTTTTTTTTTAAATTTCATGTGTATATTCTTCTTTCTCATTAGACAAACAGAAAAATTCCATGTACTTGAAATTTGCAATTTACAATTTGAAAGTAGGAGCAAGTGGCATCGCCCGTTGACTTTTTCAAACAACTTAATATTCTCTCACACACAAAAGACTACTACAGTAATATGCAGTAATAACAGTACCCATTTGGTCGTTGACTTTACTAGTACATTGGAAAAATAACATTTGTCTCATCCATGTTAGTAGTTGGGAGTTACAGGTTTTTGTTTTTTATTTTTTGAGTTGCGATATTATGGTTCACAACTCACAAGCACTTTTTATATAACACGGTGAAAGAAAAATATTCTGTATATTTTATTTTATTTTACATATTAATCATCATATATTTTACTTCAATGAATTATAATTCAAATGGCATAATTTTTTTATATTCATCTAAGAGGTCGCACTTTTTTATTTTTAATATTGTATTAACAATGATATTTTTCTAAATTATGATTTACCGTATTTTTTTTAAATGTGGGATGATTTAATTTACGGAGTACAAATCAGACTGTTTGATTTTTAAAAGATACAGAAATCAGACCGTCCGATTTGTTTACTCCAAATTTTTAAAATTTTTTACACCTCTCATAATTTTAAAAAACACAAAAAATTACCACGTTAAGATATAACACTCATCCTACTTTCATATCCAAATTTTTTAGGTAAGTTTAAATCTCTTTATCTTTAAAAAAAAATTATCATATATTTTACATAATATTCAAGGATAATTTATTTACTGTATGAGATAAACGTGACACAAATTAAATATGATGTTTATTGGCAAAAGAGAGAATGAATATAGAAAGTATTTATTTAATTTATAAGTACGTAAGATTACAAGATGGGTGTGAGTGTGAGTGACGATCCAGATCTGCGTGCTTGTTATATGTGTATAAAGACAGATCAGAAAAAAGTCAAACATATCTTAATATAAATCTCATTCTCAATTGGTAACTTCCTGGAAACTTCCATATTTCATTTGGGTTTTCCTTGTAAAAGACTAAGTCACCGACTTGCTCTGCAAGTATAATGGACCCACCCCAACACATATACTTGCTTTACTACACTATTAAAGGGTTAATTCAGAGACAAACCATTAATATACCATAAATTTAAATATATTAGTCTCTAAAAAAAATATTAATAAAATTGTATAGAATAAAATATAATTTTTAAAAATTTATTTATCATTTTATTTAATTTAAATTTTTTATATTTATTTAAGTGATTCGGATAAATAAATTAATTATTAGACTAACTCAAATTAATTTATATTATATATTTACTTATCTAAAAAAGTTAGGAAATTAACAATCTAGGAGGGTTTTACTTTGAGTAAGACAAGGCTAAGTTATTTGTGAAAACGATATTTCCTTGGAATTGTTAATTATTAATGAAAATAATAATGTTTATTAGGATAAATACGGGGGAAATTTCAAGTTCGTGGAATCTCGATTATTCCCTAAATACATCAATAAACGTACGAATTGAATAGTATTTAATTACGTTGAATTAGGGTATACTAGTATTCAATTTATTTGACGAGTTCAAGATAGGTACAAAGGCAAGACAAGTTAAAAGGTGGCAAGACTTAAAAAAGCACATGGTCAAAAAATAGGAGAATACAGATATATAAGTATGTATGGCATGAGTGGTATAAGGTGTTAAGTTGTGCACTTTTTGAACGTCAGAGTTGACAAATTGACCCAACAAATTAAAAAGCCAATGAAGGTTCTTGCTTGACAAGCTGTTTGCACGATAGGAGCAATGTAAGTTTTGCTTCACATCTAAGTCTTTTTACTTTATTAACTTATTATCTTAATTTTGGTAGGAATTTAGATCATCTAAAATTTGAATTTTATTTTAGATAGTAAAGTATGATTTTTTATTTTTAAATAATTTTTTTTATATTTATTCTTAATCTTACCTATAAAATCAATGATAAAAAATTACACTTTATTCTCTAAAATAAAATTCAAATTTTAGAAGATTTAAATTTTTTTGATAGACATCGTATCTCTGGTTTAGATTATTAAAAAAAAAAGAAAAGAAATAGTGACTTTTAGGGTATGACGATAGCATATATAAATTTGAGTTAGGCTTTTGTTTAAAATTGGAACATTCAGGTCATAAACACGTTAGCATACTAAAAATTTAAAAGGTTTTTATTCGAAACTAGATGTACGTGTTTATTTATAAAATAAAAAATTAATTTTACGGTGTTTATGAAGTTTTAAACTAAATATTTTTTTTAATTTTTTTAATAAATAGAGACTACCTTTTAAATATGGTAGCATTCATCACCAAAATAAAATTATATTTGTAAGAGTGGCAATAAGAACACGAGGTGAGGTGACGCTGCTAAACTGAACCGACTGATATATTCGTGTGTATGAAATATGGAATATGGAATGTGGATAGGGGGATATATGAACTTTTTCGAACCCTAAACTGTTATTCTGAGCTGTTTTCTTTTGTCTTTTTATTTATTCTCATTATTGTTGTTATTTTTTATTTTTTTGGGAGGTGGGGGTTATTTTGTGAGTTGGGAGATTTGTAATTTAGTATAGTATAATATTACCGTCAAATTAATCATACTGCGTTTGTTACAATCAATTTAAAAAAAAATTATTAAAAAATATTATAATTTTTATTTTTTATTTTATTAATATTTATAAATAATTTTGTATTATAAATTATAATTCGACTTTATTTACCTTAATTTTAAGTTTATAACGGATGATTTTAATAATCATTTTTAGTTCAATGACCAACGATCATAACATCAACTCTATTTATCAATTTTTTATCTATAAAGACACTAATTTTTATATCTCAAAAAAGACACACATGATGAGTTCTATTTTATGTTTAATATTCTATAATTATAGAATTTTTTATACTTCTTAAACATTTACTAATTTGAGCGTCGGAGTGCCTTTTACAGGTATCCACCTTTCATGTTCTTCTTACCGAAACATACATCTTTTGGAGACGAAGAGACAAGTTCATTTTTCTTTAAGGCAAAATATACTTTAGAAGTTCATCCACACAAGAACAATTGACACCGTCGGTAGAGACGAGTAAAATAATTTCTATTCCCATCAGGTTCATAAAACTTGAATTACATCAAAATTTTTAACCAATTTCAACAATCTTGTTTAAGATTTTATTTAATACTTTTTATCAAATTTTAATCTATCGTAATTTTTTATAAAATATATACTTTATGTATTCGAAGTGCTTCACTTTTACATATTATAATATTTTACATGTCATAATTGATCAATAAATCAATCCGAGAACAATCTCGGTTTTCAACCAATATGAGAACAAACTCAGCTTTCAACCAATTCGAAAATAAATTCGACTTTCAATCGATCTGAGAAGAAACTCACCTTTCAACCAATTCGAGTACAAACTCGCCTATCAATTTTGCTAACATTTTTAAAGCTCTCTACTTACATAAGTAAAATTATATAGTTTTGTATTTATATTTTGTATAACTAATATTTACTAATTTATTAGTTATATTCAAATTTCAATATTCTATATTTTGAATAATTCTTATAATTAGTATACTTTTTTTCTTTCTCTCTCTATTCTTATCTATATTTTTGCAAGACAATATTCATGTTTCCTATTTCTATTACTAAAAATCATTGATTCTTGTGTTTTTATTTTGAAAAAAAAATGAGAAAGAGACATCCTATATTAGGATATAAAACCATCTATTTACAATAATAACGTATAACAACCATGTCAATTGAATTTTTATTTCATCATGTATTATATTCTTATTACTTAATGATTTCATTTATACAATTAAATGACAGTAATGATGAGTTCAAATCTTAAAATTGGATTCCATCAAAAATTAATTGTATATAACTATTATACTATTCACTTTATTCTATTAAATTTTATGTTACTATTTGTTTAGTCCAGAGAATTAAGCAAAAAATAGTTACAAACATACAAATTTACTATTTTTGCGCAAAGAATATACATCGCCATATGGTCTCGCAAATACTCTAGCCGCTCCAGCTTCTCATCAGCTCTGACCTGATAGCAACAGTGTCTCTCACGCGTGCAAGAAGCTCGTTGTACCGCTGCTTAAACTGCTGAGCTTGTTGGTGAAGCTCCTGTGTGAGCTTCTGCACCTCCTCCCTCAAATCGATAACTTCCTCAGGATCGGCAAGGTTGATGACAGAGGCAGAGGCAAATGAAGCTACCAATGTAGAGGTGCGGAGGATGCTGGCGAAAAATGACTCCAACCCGCAAACACGATTCTTGTAGGGCTCAGAGGCAGTCTCACGCCAAACCCTATCAGGATCTACCATTGAAACATTGAAGCTGGGGTTGTCCCCAATAGGCTGAGATTGCTGGATCACGACCTCCAATCTCTGTGTGTAGTCCTCCTGTGTAACACACGTTGTGATTAGGATGACAGTTAATTTACTTTAAATCGAATACATTTCAAACTTATAGTTAAGTGAAATTCGCATAATGAGTCACAGACCGCTCATCAGTAAATGTCTCCTTGTTGGCCTTCAACATATGGGTATACTTGAAGGTCTTCGTCAATGCCGCTTCATGCTCCAACGATTTAGACTACACATTTTGATACAAACTAACAAAATAAATCAAGCAAAAATTAATTCAAGTAATAATTAACAAAGATTAGCAAACTACATAGCAACCTACTCTTCGTCTTCTAGAAAGTCACCGGTCCACCAGTATACTTTGACGACCTTGGCGAAACCCTATTAACTCTGTCCGTTAGACAACGTTTGAACCCCTCATCAGTACTAAAATGGACGCCTAGTTCCTTCTTAATATTTGGACGGAGGCAAATCGTAAGGTGGTTGCGCCCCTGACGAACGTCCTATATCATCTGCTAAAGTCACCTAGCTATCCGGTAGTCGTAGATCTTCCTGCACAAAGTAATTCAACAACTTTAGTTAGTTGAAATAAAATACATATAAAATACAGTTAATTCAACAACATTGGATTTTTACCTCCCATTTCTAAAACCATTGCTCTCTAGTCTCAGGAGGAATTTTCGTGTAGCTCGTTCATGAGTTGTCGTATATAGATTTGATCACATTGGAGATATCCTGTGTACATGCATTGTTGTTTGGTGCAAACCTATAAATAAAAAATTTAAGATTAACAAACACATAGAAACACATAAAACCTAACAAATTCAAAATAAATTACGGATAAAAGACATTAAAATAATATGTACTCACGCTTGCATGCCATCAGGACAAATCCTCATCTATATGAATGGTGTTGGTGGAGAGACATCTGGCTGGGATGCATTATAGGAATCACTCACCGCAGGCTCTGTCGCCGGAGTTGTAAGGGGCGAAAGGGACGTAATAAAAGGAGTCACGCACGTAGTTAGGATTCGGTATCATGATAAACTGCTGGTTTGGTGGACCCGCCTATGATGTCACAGGAATCAACGGGGCAGTCGGGATAGAGGGGGATGACTGAGAAGTCCCTGGAGTAATGGTAAAAACCTTCCTTCTACCATGACCACAAGACCCTCTCGTGATACGTATGTTACCTACTATCGTGTCTGCAAAAAGAATACCAATTAACACTAATAACATATATGCAATACAAATCCATCAACATTTATATTATTTCAAAAAAATGTTGACATAATCTCCCTTAAAATTGGACATATATCCACCTTTACGGTTTTTACAAATACAACTAATCTTAATCCACAACATCAGTCAAAACTCAATTAAATTCACAACATTTTCATGAGAATATATTAACTTATTTATACTATTTTATACATTTATAAAGGCATCATATATAATAATATTTATACCAAAAAAAATATTTAATTGGTTTATACACATGTATAAGTTTAGAAAATTTGAATCTATAATGTTTAATTTCTTCAAACTACCTTTTGGTAAACCCAATTTCAAAATTTTGAGCAAATAATTGTTATACATGATCATCCAATCATCATAAGGTTTATTTTAAAATAATGACTTCATAATATATTAATTTATGTTTATTTATAATAATTTTATATTTTTTATTCATTCATATAGATTAACATAACGAATACTCAATTAGAACTAATGTTTTACGTTCTCATTAATTTGTAGAAATTATTACATTGCACAAACAATATATGATAATTTAGGCATAATGTATAATTAATACAATTTCTATAATATTAATTTTATATCTTCAAATATCATAAGAAAGTAAATTAAACTTAATAGCTGAAATAATATTTGATATAGTCACATAAAAAATACTAACTATTAATTATTTAGACTTTAACAAAGAAATTTATTTTCAATGGCCTAAACCCATGACGAAGAGTTGTTTGTCATATTTTCTCATCAATGCTAAACATAAAGTCTCCACACTTATTAATATTTCATTCTTCTATGACATGCAATTAGCATATGATAACCACTTTCACTTACTAATTACAAATTAACATATAACTAAATCTTAAATTAACTTAAACTAAGAAAAAAAGTGATCATGAAATCTGAGTTTCGAACAGAGAAAAAAACTCAGGAGAAGGAGATACAATGGCAGCGACAGCCGCTGCAGGTGGAGCGCCGCGACGGTGCTAGACAGCGAGACACGAATAGAGAGGAAGAGAAAGAGT
>NC_029774.3:134350400-134351509 GCF_000817695.3 Arachis duranensis | reverse complement strand
CTGACGGAGCGGTGTGGAGAGGATATGGTTAGAGAGAGAGTGGGAGAAGAGAGGTTATTAGAGAGAGAGGAGGATTTTGAAATGAATGGGGAGAGAATTCAAATTTTAGGGTTAATTACCGTTGGATTTACTGGCGGATAAATCCGACGGTAAGACATTACGGGTCACCAAAACGTAGTAGTCCACTAATTGGATTTATCGACAGAAAAATTCGCCAATAAAATTTCACGTTATATTTCGTACCTATTTTTCTGTTTTTCTCTAATTATTATCGGCAAATTTACTATCAAAAGCGTAAATCTGCCGGTGCGTAATGATTTGACCTGACAAATTTGACATTAAAACCATCAATAAATTTGTTGATAAAACTGACACTAATATGTAATACTAAATCCAACGATAAATTTGACTGTATTTAATATTTTTTTAGTGATAATACATATTTTTTATTAATTTTAAGGTGAAATAATCTCGATTAGTTTAGGCATTTTTATTATTTTACCGATAAGAAAAAAATATTAGAAGATATTAAAATTTTTTAATAAATTTTCAATAAAATATTTTTTTAATATTCTTAAAATATACTATCAAACACAAGTTAACAAAACCCAAAAAAAACAATGTACATTCTCTCTCACAATTAAGGGCATTCTTCTATTGTATTTGTATCTTCTCTATCTCGATCTCACTGCCAAACATTGGATATTACTATTAGGATATGAATCCTATTTATAATTATTCTATTAAGAAAGGACTCTCAGCTTTTAGAATTCTTATTATCACATATTATAATGGACTTCACGTACATCAATAAATTTTCACATCTTAATAGATTTCGCATATCGTAAAAGATTTTTCATATCTTAGTTTATATTTAATATTCCTCATTTTAATTAATAATGCACATTCCGCCTGGTGACAATAAAGCTAATTACACTTTCAACCTTAATTATCAATGCATTGTAATTTTAGTTTCTTCATATTCTGAGAACCTATAAATTAAGCACGCCCTTTAATTTGGAAAATATTCATTCAACCACATACCATATATATGTATTTTCCAAGTAATGTTTCTTGTTGGGAGTACAAGGAGTCACAAAATTCAATTC
>NC_029774.3:134349199-134350379 GCF_000817695.3 Arachis duranensis | reverse complement strand
TCACAAAATTCAATTCTAGAAAAAAAAAAAAAAACATTTTACATGTCTTTATATGTAGTTGATGATGCTACTTGAGACACGAGTGAGTGAGACTAATTAAATTTGTCGTTTTTATATGAATTGAACTACCGGCTCTTCAATTCATTCCCCACTTCCCACCATTTCTAGATACATTATGAAAACGGCAATTTATTTCTTTATTTATTTATTCGGATTTGAGATTAAAAGAATAATTTAATTTTGATATATATATATATCTAATTACGTAATATTACATCAATAAAAATAATTATTTTTTTATATTAATCGCATAAATAATTATTTAAAAAAATAAATACGATTGTATGATAATGTAAAATACTTACCCTATCAATATATCAAAACTAAATTCTTAAAAATTGATAGTTATATATTTTTTTATTTTTAAAAAAATTGAGTCTAGCTGTTTATTTAAAATTCTAATTCGACTAGAGTAAATTCTTATTCGCGTTAAACTTTTTCACTGGACCTTATCTTTTGTCCTAATTTAAATTGTTATCTTTTTGCCGTCTTTTATTTTTGAAGGTATTTTTTATTAGATAGGTTAAAAATTAATTTATTACGAATTTAAATTTTGTTTATAAATTTATTATCAACTAAATCATTATTAAATAAAAATAAATTTTAAATTTTAAATATTTATTTAAATAAATAAATAATAACTTAACTATTCAATTAACTCAAATTAATTAGCGAGCCAAATCACACATTCACACTACCTGAAGGATTTAATGGCATACAATCATAACTTTTTCAAATTTTAATTTTTTTAGTCCACATCATGAAGCATATTCAATTATGAATGAGTGGATTCACTCACCTTATCTTCAAAGGGAACAAAAAGAAAAGGTCCCACGGCTTTAAAGAAAAACAACCATGCATTTTTTTAAAAGATATATTATTTTAATCTCTCTTTTTGTATCTTTAATATAATTTGTGTACACAAATATTTCTTTTTAGATAATAATGAAAGTACAAAAGCAATAAATACGAGATACTCAATTTAATTTTTAAATTTGTAGATAAATTTTAATTTAGTCTTAAAATTTTAATTATTTTTATTTAATTTTTAAATTTTATAAATGTAACTTATGATAATTTTTTATATACAGACATTAATAAAATACTGACATTGATAAGT
>NC_029774.3:134347987-134349032 GCF_000817695.3 Arachis duranensis | reverse complement strand
TCCAATATTTTTTTTAATTATTTAAATACCAAAACTAAAACATTTTATTTTACACGTTTTATTATAGTATTTATCTGTTTATGTCAGTGTCTCATTAACATTTTCATACGAAAAATTATCTTAATAACTATTATGAGTTACGTTTATAAAATTTAAAAACTAAATAAAAACAATTAAAATTTCAAAATTTGTATACAAATTTAGGTTAATTTTTTTGTATATTAAAAAAATCTTGGTATAATACTTAATTATTGAATTTTATGGTGTTTTTTAAAATTGTGAGAACAATACAATACGCCTCCTTGTATTGTATATTTTAAATTAAAATATACAATACAAGAAAGTGTATTGTCAATCCAAGAGAGACTACTGTACTGTTTCTATAATTTTAAAAAATACCATAAAATTTAATGATTAAGTATTACACCAAGATTATATCAATATGTAAAAAAATAAAAGATAAATTTAAAGACCAAATTTAATATTAACTCAATAAATATATAATATTTTTAAAAAATTATATCTTAAGGTATATTAATAAATGGCGCAAGTATTTTTCTTTACTATTTATTCTCCTGCTTGAGAGAAATTAAAACCTCTAAATTTGTTTGCTTTATGTAATGTTACTTTTTCAAAAAATTAAATCAACTTATCATATTATTAACAGCATCAACAACGTACATTAGCAGTAGTATTTTTTTTTTATTACTGATGAATTAATTATATATACAATATTTATCGTTCGCTCATCATTTGTTTCATGAATGCACATGCGTTCAGGGAAGGGGAAGAAATTAAGCATAAGAAGAGAAACATAGAATAAATGGTGTAACACGAAATTAAATGGGATGATGGAATTATATTCTTCGTCATTTTTTTTTTTCCGAGTTTGCTATTTTTTTATGGGTGAGTTAGGGGTGGAACCATGATAGATAAAGTCAGGTTTACTTTTAACAGATTAGATCCGTAATATATTTAACTGATTTGAGTTTGGTTTGTAATTTTTTATAAATTTTATTTTAAATATTAAGTTTAGTTTATTATT
>NC_029774.3:134345590-134347954 GCF_000817695.3 Arachis duranensis | reverse complement strand
AAGTGTCTAACTATTAGACTTTTAAATTAATTTAGATCTAAAACTATTTTATAATAGATTAGACCAAATAAAATATAGGCCAAACTACAAATCTCTGAGAGAACGTAATCTATTTTCACTCCTAATTCTAAATTAAAAAAAAAACATTTTCGAAATAATCCTATTAGGTAACTACTTAAGAGTGCGGTTAATTAGCAATTTTATTTTTATTTTTTTTGGTTGACTACACCACTAGTTAATCTAATATACTTTTTCTTTCCAAAATAACATATTCAAATTGTTTTGTTTAGTAATTGTCGCCATAACATCATAATTTACGATTTTTGTTCTGATATGAAATAAAGATAAACAAAATAACATGAATTGAAATTGAATAAAATGGATAAATTAAATTTGGATACTTATAAAATTATTCTATTTTTTATCTAATTTCTTAATGCAACAAAAAAGGAGTTTCACAATTTAATTTATTCACATTATAGTTGAAAGTTGAATTGAAAATTTTTTTTAACCTTTTATTCAATTTTATAGGACTCACTCAATCTCATTTGTCCACACTATGATTTTATTATGAAATCAAAAATTACTTTGACACTTTTAATTACTCAATATTGAGACTATAATAATTAAAAAAATATTTATAACCTCTTATTAAATTAAAATAAAAAAATTTTAAAATCCAAAAATATAAAGTTAAATCTAATAATTAAATAAATAATAATTAAAATAAACTAAAAAAATTTAAATAATATTCTATTTTTTCATATCACCAATATTTAAAATATGAATCATATTCTATTCTAACAAATAGAGTAAATTTTTTTAAGTCCATTTATTCATTTGACAGAGTAAGAAGGAGAAAAAAAAACAATAAATAGTAGGTAAATACGAGAGAAAAGAAAATGAATTTATAACATAAAATAAATAAATAAATAAGAATGTTTGAAATAAAAGGGGAGGCGAGGGTGGTAGCTAGACAAGATAGGAGTTAGGAGAGTGTATGGTATGGGGGCATGGCGGTAGAGAAGACAAGAGATAAAAGATATATATGACTTACAATGGAATCAAAATCAAAGCAAATCCAGCAAACGTCAACACACAACAACAACAAGAAGAAAGTGCAATCAATTAAAAAGGGTGGCAACCCCCTTTGACTTTCAGCTTATGTTACATACTATAGAGTGCACAATAATAATTAGCAATAAATTTTTTTAGTTTCTTACGTATTTTTCAGTTTCCCAGAATAAAAATTACTCCATTTAAAAATTTATTGCAATAATAATTAACATTAACATTTAATTAGTAGTTGTTCGCAAGTTTTGTGAGTAATGACCGGACAATACTCATTATTCAGTCGAATTTTACCAAAGAGTTAATAAAATATTTGTATAATATATATAATAGATTATTTATTTAGTTTAATATAAATTAAAAATAAATATTTAAAATAAATTATTTTTAATTTTTCAAATACAATACATTTATATTATTTAAAATAACTATTCAAATATCAAAAATAATAAATATCTAATACTCTATTAACTCCTTATACTTTTTCGGGTCAAAGACACAAACCCATATATGTGCCTAAATGCCTAATGCCTTTCGCTCTCAAGTTTCAGTCGTCGGTGATATTTTCTTTAATTTTTCTGCCTCCTCTCTTTCTTTGCGCGTTACGTTCTTTTTCATTTTGTTTTATTTTTCTCAGATTTAATTTCATTTCATAGTTTACATTAGACACTACTGCCCACTGGAGTCCCACTCAATTGAATCATAAAATAAAATAGAGAAAAATTCATCCCACACTTTACGAACCAGCTGGCATAATTTAATTCCCACGCGTGCACTCCAGCTACATTTTTATGCTATGTTATCTCAACTTAATTAACTCACAAAATATGAGTCATGGCAAAATTTATTTTATATATCTTTTTAAATTATTTTTACATTTTTTATTGTATTTTAACGTTTAAGCAATCGTTTATTATATTTTCAGATTAAAATATTTTTCATATTATTTCTTTTATCTTTCGATTTTTGAAATATATATTATAAGGTGTAAGATTATTATCCATAAAAACTTTAATTTGCAAGTGCACCATTTAAAGTGCCAAATAAAACTACACGTAAGACACAAACAAAAGATATATATTTTACAGTATTTATCGCTACACAATATACAAATATTTTTATAATGAAGTAGATATTTAAGTTAATATAAGTCTAGTAAAAATTAACATGCAAGTACATTATACGTTTTTTTTCGTGTTTTTTTTATTTGCATAACACAAAAAATTTTGTTAAAAAATATATACACTTATTTATATACTATATTTTATATATTGCACAAATATTTTTGTGCAT
>NC_029774.3:134344629-134345576 GCF_000817695.3 Arachis duranensis | reverse complement strand
AACAAATTTATCGATATAAAATATAACAAAAATTATTTGTATATAATCCATAAAATTTTACTATACAACTCAAAAATTATTTTTATTATTGTTGTTTTAGATTTTGTGCTGTGTCAAAATTTATTTGTTGTGTATTAAAATTTTTTATGCTCCATAACTTTGTTGCACAACTCAAAAAATTATTTCATTTGACGGTTACTATTTTAAGTTTTGCATTGTCCACCAAAATTAAAAGAGGAAAAGAGGAAAAAAAAAAAGAAGAAAATCAAACGACACAAGAAGAAGATAATAATTTAGGAGGAGCAGAGAAAAAAAAAGAAAAGAAAAAACAGGAGAAGAAGTCAAAACAAATATATAATAAATTAATAAGTGTAATTTAATTGAAAAATTATTTGGCCACTTAACATTATTATATTTTAAACTTATTAATTGTATAATGTTATATATACATATTGTTCTTGCTGAGATTAGTCAGTGTATACCTTGTTCGTCAGTAAATACTTATAAGCTTCTCATTGAGATAAGGTATATGTTGACAATGAGAAAACAAGAAGGTAGGTAGCTGCAAAAGACACTTCAATACTCAAGTTAGTAAATATTTAAGAGGTATAAGAATAATTTTATAAATATAGAATGTAAAATATGAAATAGAATTTATCATGTGTTTTGTTTATAATAATTCTATAAATATATAATGTAAAAAATGAAAATAAAATTTATTATGTATTGTGTCTTGAGATATAAAAATTAGTGCATTTTATAAATATAGAATTGAAGAATGATATTCATGTTATGACTGTTTGGTCATTAAGTCGGTAAATAAATTATTGTATTTAAAATTAATGATATAAATAAAAATTGATTTTGAAAGACGATATAACTATCTAATTTTATATTTTTATCTTATATTTATTATAATTTTTTTTTACCATTATTAATAACCATTG